>NC_057798.1:67981768-68006677 GCF_018294505.1 Triticum aestivum
CCTCTGGCCCTGTCGCCCGTGCGCCTCCACGCTGGGGCCACGCCGCCTCCCGCACCCGGCCGCCGGATCCGCCCGTGCCCCGCCGCCTCCGCCCGTCTGTGCCCCGTCTCCCCCGCCGGCCACCTTCCCCGTCGTCTTCTCCGGCGAGCCGCCGCCTGCCTCGGGAACCGTGCCGAGATCCAAATCCGTTTTCGGAGGCTGACCCCGAATTTTGCCGAAGTCCCTTAAATTTTTGCATATTCTGGTGCATACTTTGACATTCCATAACTTGTTGCATACTGCTCTGTTTTGTGCGTGTAATATGTCAAAATGTTCATAATGAGATGCTCTTTATTTTGTTCCATTATGCCGTGTTCATTTGAGTTCATATTGATGCCTGAATCATCGTTGCAAGAGTGCTATATGATATTAATCTGCTGAAACTATTATAACTTGGTGATTTGTCTTTTTCGTTTCATTTTGTGTGTGCATCCTATGAGCATAAGTCCTACATGAGTTTTGAACTATGTCATGCCATCTTTTCAGGGGTGCAATCCATGTATTTTTTTGAGTCTTGTAGTGAGTGCATCGAGCTTGTTAAGTAGGGTACTTGCTGTTATTGTTTTGCTAGGCTGAATCTATTAATTCGTGCTGCTATGTAAACCAGCTGCTACAGGTCATTATATGCATAATATGGAGATGTTCACTAAGGATGTTGTATTATCCATGTCATGCTATATCCATCCATTCCCCTGGTTGTATTTATAGACTGTTGTAGCTTGTTGTAATGTTGCTCCAAAGTTGCTAAATAATGTTGTTGTCAGTCTGTTAACATTAAGTTCAATGTTGCCATGATTGTTGTTAGTGATCCAAGCATCCTATGAACTTTCCCTTGCCATGCTTAGCTTCATACACATGTCTTCTTACTGTTGGTTGCCTTGTCATGCCATGTAATTCTCCATGGTGAGTGGTACAAGCTCACCAACATGCCTACTTATTGTTGTTCCTGCCATGTTTGAATCTGTCATATCTTTTGCCATGTTTACATGGGTGCCATCATATCTTCTGATCCTTTTTGGCTCATAGCCAGTAAAGGACTTTTGTTCCATGCATTTAGTAGTATCATGCCATGCCTTAAGTTTCAGCGATATGTTCCTGTAGCATGTTGTTTGATAGCTCTAAACATTGCAACCTGATGTTATTTCTGCAAAGTCTGAAACTGTTATTATATGCAATCTTGCCATGTGTTTTTGAGCATGTTCTAGTGATTTATGGAGATAGCTTCGTTTTCATGTTTTGTCATTCTTTACCTGTACATGATGTCCATGCCTTTTGTTTCCATGTTGGGGTGCTGTAGCATATCTTCATGATGCTTGTAAGATGCCTAGTTGCCGTTTTGGATAGATTGTTGTTATGACTTGTATAGAGTGTATGTGTTGAACCGTTGCTCCGTTTTGAGGGTGCTCTATATGAAACTTGCATGATTTTGCATGTAGCTTCATATTATCATGTTGCATCCTTGTTTTGAGGTGTTTGCTTGATGTTTGTATGCATTTTGCATCAATTCCATGTTTAACTTGCTTCGCTCATATCTTCTAGGCCGTAGCTCCGAATTAAACAAACTTTATATGTAACTTGACTAGAATCGCGCGTTGATCATCTTGGTGCATCTTAACTTGCTGTTTTATTTAACAACTTGAGCATAAGGTTTATTCAGATCTGGACCAATTTCGAAATCTGCATATGAGGACTTACCGGAATTGTTATATGTTGTTTCCAGCCTCATTCAAACTTGCCTTGATGTGTTGCTCTTGTTTGCATCATCTCTTGCCATGAGTAGCCCCATCTAGCCTTTGTCATGCATCATGCTTGATTGTGCATCATGTCATGTTTATGTGTGGTGTGTTTACTATGTTGTGTGCTTCTTCTCGATAGTTCCCGTTTCTTGCGATCGTGAGGATTCGTTCGTCTACGCTTGGTTCGTCTTCGTGGCTTCATCTTCTTCATGGACTCGTTCTTCTTCCTAGCAGGATTTCAGGCAATATGACCGTCACCGTGGATCTCACTACTATCCTTGCTATTCTTGTTGATTCGCTCTATCGCTTTGTTGTGCTACCTATCACTTGTTTATCAAGCCTCCCAAATTGCCATGTCAGCCTCTAACCTTTTTCACCCTTCGTAGCAAACAATTGCTTGGCTATGTTGCCGCTTTGCTCAGCCCCTCTTATAGCGTTGTTAGTTGCAGGTGAAGTTGAAGATTGCTCCATGGTGGACAGGATTATGTTTGGGATATCACAATATCTCTTATTTAATTAATGCATCTATATACTTGGTAAAGGGTGGAAGACTCGGCCTTATGCCTGGTGTTTTGTTCCACTCTTGCCGCCCTAGTTTCCGTCATATCGGTATTATGTTCCCGGATTTTGCGTCCCTAACGCGGTTGGGTGATTTATGGGACCCCCTTGACAGTTCGCTTTGAATAAAACTCCTCCAGCAAGGCCCAACCTTGGGTTTACCATTTGCCTCACCTAGCCCTTTTTCCCTTGGGCTTCCGGAGCCCGAGGGTCATCTTTATTTACCCCCCTGGGCCAGTGCTCCTCCGAGTGTTGGTCCAAACTAGAGCACCGTGCGGGACTATTCCTTGGCAACTTGGATTACGTTGGTGCCTGTACGCTTCGCTTATCCGGTGTGCCCTGAGAACAAGATATGTGCAGCTCCTATCGGGATTTGTCGGCACCTCGGGCGGCTTTGCTGGTCTTGTTTTACCATTGTCGAAATGTCTTGTAAACCGGGATTCCTAGTCTGATCGGGTCTTCCTGGGAGAAGGTACACTGCAAGAAATATGTCAACTTGTGACCACCACTATTGGTCACTGAAAGGTCACAAATTTCCCTTTACGACCTTTTTGTGACCAAAAACAGAAGGTCAAAGCTGGTCGTCGTAAACTGACTATAGCGACCTTTCTTCTGGAATGGTCAAAGACGTTTACGACCAAAATATTCCTACTGTGGCGTTTTGGTCACAAGCAACCTCCCCAGGCCACGTAGGCATCCAGCGTGGCGATCTGACGTGGCACAAGATTCAGCCCGGTCCGATTCGGTGTTTTACATGGGCCGAGCCCATTAATTCAGCCTATTTGTTTTTTTTCATGGTCAACTAAATGGGCCAAGCCAAATTTTACGGCCTTTTTCTTTTCTGGGCCCTTTCCTTTTTCTAGTAAATTTCTATTTTTGTTAGCCTTTCCATTTTGTTTTTGCTGGCCTTTTCATTTTGTTTTTTTAACTTTTGGCAGAATTATTATTATTTTCGCTATTTTAAATAAAATAAACAATTCCACAACAACATCATAGTACAACTTTAAGCATAGAAAATTGGAAAACAGATATTTAACCAATATATATTATTGAGAAATTTTCATAATTTTGCTGTCAAAGCAGGATGTACACAGGAATACAAGTTTGTTGTCAAAGCAGCATTTCAAACGTACATCTTCACATGATCCCAGCAACGAAAAAACATCATACATAAATTTTTTACAATATGCCATATGGCTCAGATCACATAACACATGACATCCAGGTTCAAATGATCCCAGCAACGAAAAAACATCACCAGCACAGTATACTACCTGCACATTCAAAGAGAACAAACCATATGTCAAAAGAGAACCGAGGAAAAAATATCCACTAAAAGAAAGTAGATAGTATACTTAGTAATTACTACAAATTTGCTCACTGGATACACACACACAAACACACTTAGCGTATACTTTTGAAAGTAACTACAGATTCAAGTAAACTGTAGAGTTATATCAAGACTAAGATAGAAGGAGAATGGGTGAGGCAATGCAGCAGGGAAAAACAGTGAAGATAGTTCTTCAATTTCAGTGAAGATAGTTCACCTTCTATGTGTACAATACATATGACACCAGCAGGTCAGAAGATAATACACCAAATATGCATGAAAGACAATACAGTAAACACCATCTTGTTTATAATAAGTAGCATGTCTCTACCACATCATCTCATTTAAAGAATGCATTCACGCAAGAACAACTTGGCATTTTCACAGTTAACACCATCATGTACAACAGCAAGCTGCTCCAGGCTGGCCAATTCACTGGTACTACTGGATAAGCAAAGCAAACAACTTCCAAAACAAGAACCAGACATGGCAAGCAAAGTACCAGCATTTTACTCATAGCAAAGCAAACTACTACCAAAACAAGAATCCACAAGCAAACCCATCTCGCAGCACCACCAGTTTGAACGAACAGACAGAGGCGGATGGGGGACGGAGCGGAAACGAAATGCTTACCAAGAGACCTGATTGACAGAGCCCTTTGCCCCAATGCTTGCATGGAGCTGGAGTATCACACACATAACAGTAGCACTGCACATGAAAAAGAGAATAGCAACGAGGCTGCATTACAAACGCTCTGTTGTCAACTCTTCTATTGTAATCATATTACAAACGCTATGTTGTTAACAGGATCATAAGCATGTGTATGAGTAAAATCAAAGAGGATAAGAAGATATGTTTAGTTACAGTCTTACAATTGATGCTTTGTAACTACAGATAACTAAAAATGAGTACAGTAGATGTACAGAATTTTAGGCTCCATTTGTAACTGCAGTACTCCTTTCATTTGTTCGAAATTTTCAGTAGATGTCACAGTAGCATGATAAAAATTTCAATTGAAACTAAAGATGCAGTACACTAAATTACTCAAGCCTTGCTAAACAACAAGTCTTACAGTAAACAACAGGATACTAGGATCTATGTTAGTAAGTGTATGCAGCTCAAGGCAACAGTAATGTCAACTTAACATTAATACATCTTGTTCAAAAAATGAAAAGCATACTATAGTGCACACCCTCATACTTCTATTGACCCACCTTGTAATCATGTAAACTGATACTTTGACAATAGAGATATAATATATGTGGCAGTAGGATCCTTTCCTACTGACTTTAACCCCTCAAAAAAACATGAGGGCTTCCTTGTCCACCTGCAGCAGCAGCAGCTTGTACAGATCAACGCAACCTGCACCCAAAGAAAACACATGAGGAATCAGAGGGTGGCAGGGGAGATGAAGATAAGATGCAACAACTAAATCAGACAAGGACCAAACTAATAAGTTGTGTCAGTGTAACATGGTGTTGGGGAAACTGATCCACGAACACCTATGGGACCGGCGGACCGAGCCCCTTTCGGTTCGGCGGAGGGCGGAGGTCGCACGAAGAGCGGATCGAGGCAGTGCACACGAGCAGTTTACCCAGCTTCGGAGCTCTCTGGAGAGATAATACTCCTACTGCTGCATCTAAGTGTATATTGAGTTCTTGCTCAGGAGCGATCAGCGCTACCAAACCGAGCGTGGGAGCGTCTCTAGCTTCGAATGAGTCGAACCCCCTCTACGTTGCGCATGGGCCTCCTTTTATATGCTCAAGGGGTCACCGACAGGTGGCAACGGAGACACAAAGGGGTAAAAATGGAAAAAGAATGCAGTAGGTACAGCTACCTATACTGTAGACACAGTGTATCATACCTAACTCTGATGGCAGGGGACAAGGGCATTAAATGCCCGTCTGTGTCGCCCAAACAGTGCAAACAGAGACCATCAGGGGCGCCAGCGATCGCCACGATGGCCTTCTCGTCAGCGCCGCTTGCCACCGTGCACCCCTGGCTGCACAGCCTCCCGCCACGCGTGCCCGGGAGGGCCCCTGAGCGACACGTGGGTGGATGTGCTGGAGCGCGGGTGCGGTGTGGCCGCTTGCCGCGGCAAGTGCCTTGCCGCGGTCGTTGTCTTGTCGGGCTCGGGAGCTTGTCGTTCACCGAGCCTTGCCGGGACGCATGGCGCGTCGCGGCAAGCTTTCTTGATACGCCTTTGATGGCCTTCCCGGCAAGCTCCTCTTGCTGGGGCCTTGTCTTCTTGGTTTGAATACTTTGTTCTTGAATGGCTTCCCGGCAAGCTCCTCTTGCCGGGGTCTTGTCTTCCGAGGAGCCACAAAGGATCTTGGCGGTGACCTGGCGAGCCTTGCCGCGGGGTGCTGCAACTGCCCGTGCACAAGTTCAGGATACTAGGGTACCCCTACTCTAGTACACCGACAGGAGCCCCCGGGCCTGGGCCATACACGGTGCCGAGCACTGTTGGGCCAGGCCCAAAACAGGGCACGGGCACACGAGGCCTGGGTCGTGCCGTTTCCTACTCCGCATCCACCGTGCCCTCCCCGAACGGCACGCGTTGAATGCGGCGTCGTGGGAGAGATCGTGGGTGGTTTCTTTATTCGGAAAAGCGTAACGTTCGCCCCCTCCCTCTTTATAAGCAGAGGAGACAGGGGCAGTAGCTCATTTCGCCGGCTACTACTCCCAAATCTCCGCCACTCCCCCCTTTCTCCAAGGTCGAAAGAGAGCAGCGCTCCGCCCCTCATCACCACGGTCGCCACCAACGCCGTCGATCTCCTCCACCACCTTCGCCATGGCTCCGAACACCAGGAAGGTCGCGAAGTCGGGCGAGGCGCTGCGGCTCGAGGCGCTGCGAAAGGAGCGGGCCACTTTCCCTCCGGAGCTCGACGCGGCGGGGCTGAGGTAGTGGTTCTACCTTTTCTGGTCGACGGAGATGCGTGCACATCCGCGCACGAAGGTACTCTCCGCCGCTGCTTCGAAACGGGCTCCATACGGGTATCCCTTCTTCCCGCTGTTCTTCTACTGCGGCCTCTGTCCGCCCTTCTCGGAGTTTTTCTGCGACATCATGAACACCTACGGGTTTCATCTTCTTGACTTCACCCCCAACGCCGTTCTGACCATGTCCATTTTCGCACATCTCTGCGAAAACTTTGTCGGAGTCCACCCAAACGTAGCCCTTTTCCGCCATTACTTCATGCCTCGGGTCGAGAGAGGAGAGCCACTTTCCGGCGGGATCGCCTGGATCTCGAGGGCCGGCAAGAAGGAGGCGTATCTGGAGGGGGAGCTCCGCAGCAAGTGGAAGGAGTGGAGAGCTGAGTGGTGTTGGATCATGGAGGAGGACCCGCAGCCATTCACTGCCCTGCGCCAAGTCCCAGTAGTGCGCGGCAACGATTGGAGCAACTTGGCCCCGGAGGACGCTAGGCTGAAGATCGCTGTCACCAGAATCCTGCGCCTTAGGCTTGCCGGGCTGACTGTGGGCGCCGTAGGCGCAGACTTTCTCCGCCGCCACATCGCCCCCCCTGCAAGAGAGGAGGAGACCCGCTTGGGAGTTTAGCGGTCCGGCAGATATCATGAGGCTGCGCCCGGGCCTCAATTTTAACTTCACTATGCTGGAGTTGGATGCAATGCTCAAGGAGCTGTTCAAGCACGACCCCCAACATCCACAATGGTTCAGGCTGCCGGCGGGGGTCGTCTCGCTGTGCAACAATTCTTCCCTCGACCGCATCCGCGCGATGATGTCGTTGTGCGACTGGCATGGTCTTGTCCCGACGTGGCAAGAGCCAGCGGACGACGTTGTGCAGCAATTCTTTGACGGACTGGTGGAGGTGGCGGTCTGCACCGACGAGCAGAGGAGCCTCACCCGCGACACCACCGAGGAGGAGATGCGACGCATCGCCACAAGGGCGGAAGAGGCGGCGGCAGCCGCTGCCGCGGGTGAGTTCGGGTTCACCGTGGAAGAGGCAGAGGCAGAGGCGGCAGCAAGCCTTGCCGAGCGAGAGTGGATTGACAGCGAGGAAGAGCTTGCCGCGCTTGACGCCGAGTCGAGCGAGCCCGCCGAGGGTGCGAGCAGCCCCCAGCTCAACCAAGAAGGCGCCTTCGCAGGGGCGGGGACGCAGTGGGGTGGCAAAGGAGTCAGCAGCCGACGCGCCGCGCGACACGCTCCACCGCGACAAGCGATGTTGCCGCGGGAGCGCCTCGTACCGCTGTGACAACTGGAGCGGGATCTTCCCGTGCCACCGCCACTGCGCCCGCCAAGCGGACAAGGGATCCTACTCCTCCGCCTCGTCGTGCCGCAGGTGGGCCGGACTTCGACCTCTCCGCGCTCAGCTCTGACGAGGAGGAAGAAGAGTAAGACTTTTCTGCTGTACTTGTAGTTCTTTGATTTTGTTGCTTTGTCTTGTATCTGATTTGCTTGGATCCGAACCTGTTCCTTTTCAGGACGTTGGCTCAAAGAGCGGCGAAGAGGGCCAAAGTTCCGGTGGTTATCATCGAGGACGAGCCCACCGAAGCAACAGGGGGGGCGCCCGAGACTACCTTGCCGGACCCGGCAACTACTCCGCGAAGCAGCCCCCAGCGTAAGTACACGGTTTACTTTCTGCTTCTGGGCGCGCATGGGTGCTCTTTTCTTTGCTGACATCTGAATGTTGGTTTGTTTGTGTAGGAGCAGAACAGCTTTACCAGGAGGGCTCGGAAACCGCGTCCGACGTGCCATCTGCTTCTACTACACCTCCAAGGGATGATTCCCCGGCAAGGCAGCTCTCTCCGACAAGGGAGGAATTCCCGGCAAGGGAGGAGTCTCCGGCAAGGGGCGGCACTAGTGATCCTCTGATGGTGGATCCCATGTCCATGGACCCCAGTGCAGGTAATCTCTCGCCCGAAGCTTCCCTTGTGTTCTTCTGCTAATTTTTCTTTTCGAATGCTTGTTTGACTTCTCCTTCTTCTCCGGTCGTCAGATCCACCCTCCACGGAGCCGATGGAGACCGAGGCGGGCGGCAAGGAGAACACGCGTGGCAATACTGATGATGCCGCGGCCACCGAAGAAGGAGCCAGTGCTGATGCGCCCGCCGGCGAAGAGGCCGCCAAGGCTGCCGCCGCGGAAGCTAGCGAGGGATCCGGCGATCGCACTAACGGCCCCTGAGGCCGCAGGAGCGCCTGGAGCTGCACCGACCGCCGATCCCTCCGCTGCTGCCGCAGCGCCAGACTCCGAGGAGCCCCAGCCCGGCGCCTACCTGAAGGCCGGCGAGGGCATTTTCATCAAGCTCCCCTAGGCGTCAAGCTCTTGGGCGCCGGTTGAAGGAGAAACCCTGGATGGGAAGGTGCTTGCCTCTACTGGATTGTCGATTGTCGACGCGCCGGGAAGCAGCAGTGACGAGCCTGAGGAGGAGCGGCTGCTACGGAGGCTAATGTCACTCTACCGCGCTCGCCAAAACAAGCTGGAGTCCCGGGAAGCGCTTGTCGTGAAGGCGAGCGTGGATATTGAGAAGCGCGCGGAGGAGCTCCGGGGTCTCCGCCAGGAAGCTCTCCGGGCCTTGGCGGAGGAGCGGGAGCGACTTGCTGAGGAGCGGAAGGCATTCCTCCTCGAGAAGGCCGAAGCTGAAGAGCAGCAGCGGCTCGCCGACGAGAAGTTGTATGTGCAAGAAGGTGAGCTGGCCCAACGGAAAGTTAACCTTGACAGCCACGAGGAGGATCTTGCCGCGCGCGAACAGGCACTTAGCGGGGCGCTCCAAGAAGCAAAGGACGCGGCTGCGGCTGCCGAGGCCGCCAAGAAGGAATTGGAGGCAAAGGTGGCATAGCTGGAGGCTGAACTGAAGGCGGGCGGCGAAGAGCTTGCCGCGCTCAAGCTTGAGCGCGAGAAGGACGCCCTCGCCCACGGTGAGCTACAGGGTCAACTCGCCGAGAAGGGCAAGGAGCTGAGCGCCGCCAAGGATTCCAACGCAGATCTGGAGCTTAAGCTGGCCACCTTGACAGAGACGTTGGACGGAGCCAAGAAGCGGGAGGCGGACTTGAAGGAGGAGATCAAGGGCACCGAAGCGCTGCTGGCGAGGGCCGCCAAAACCCAGAACACCTTCAAGGATACGGTGGAGCTTTGGACCGAGGGCCTCGTGAACATCGCTGCAGTCATTGACGGGGAGCTGGCGCAGCTGGGAGTGGAGGACTTCGGGTATTCCTTCGATGAGAACGTCCAACCCAGCGCCAAGCTCACTCTGTTCTTCAAAGGCGTGGCGACTGCCCTCCAGCAGCTCCGAGAGAAGATCCCGAAGCAGCTGGCCGACGAGTCGCGCACGATCTGCGCCAGAGTCCTGGAGAAGGTGTTGGTGAAAGTGGCCTTCCGCAACCCAGGCCTCAACTTCACCAACATCCTCAAGAAGCTGCCGGTGGATGCTGATCTCGACGCGCTCAAAGCCCTTGTCGCACCCATTGTGGACAAGGTGAATGAGGTCAAGAGGGTTGATGGTGGCCGCGTAGATTAGGCCGCCCGTTTTCTTCTTTTCTTGCCGCTGCCAGTCATGTCATGAGAACATTTTATTAGAGCCGCGACAGGTTATTTTTGTAACATAACTCTATCTTAGGTAATGATTGCTATGTTACTTCCTTTACTTGATTCTTGGCTTTGTATGTTTCTACCCTACGCTTTCTAGGGAAACTTGCCGGCGCAGGAACTTCAGCAGCCTGCTGGCGGTGCCGCTACCGACAAGCAACCTCGTCACAACTAGTCGCAGCTCACTTAAGTTGTTGAGCGGACTCGAAACAAAGTAAGGGCGCAACTAGCTACGAGTTGGTTCCTCCACGCACAGGTTTTCCATACAAAGCACGGTCGTTCAAGGAAAATAACTTAAAAACTTAAAAACTGATTGCTCAAACTTTGGCAACTTAGCTTTTCTGTCGTTTGCTTCCCGGCAAGGCGAAACTTTTTTGAACGGCCCGGTCCACACAATTATCTTCTCCTTTCCCCCCGGCAAACCTTGTGGGCGAGGGAACCTTCCTTTCTTTGAGAAAGAGACAGAAGAGAAAATAAAGATATGGAGCCTTATGGCTCGTTATTGCTTACCGGGGGCAGGTGCTGCAGAAAGTGTCAGATGATACATGCGAAAATAAAGAAAGCATGAAATTGACAAGCTGTGCGAAGCACATGATCTTTATTTACGCACGGGATCTGCGCCCGGCTTTGTACGAAGGATTACATGCAACAGCGGCAAGACTTGTACAAAAGGTGGTTGCCGGAACGGGTTCCGGCAACCGCGCCTTACGGGTAAAACTTACGAAGATGCTCAATGTTCCAGGAGTTGCTCACCGGAATGCCATCTTCGGTCTCAAGGCGGACAGCGCCAGGCCTAGTGACTCATTTCACCCGGTAAGGGCCTTCCCACTTCAGCGTCAACTTGTTGGAATTCTTGGCGGACTGAACACGCCGAAGAACAAGGTCGCCTTCCTCGAAACTTCTAGCCCTAACTTTGCGGCTATGGTAGCAGTGCAAAGCTTGCTGATATCGAGCAGCTCGTACAGCGGCCTGAAGACGATCTTCCTCAAGGAGCAGCGCGTCATCTTGTCGCAGCTGCTCTTGCTCAAGCTCATCATAAGCGAGCACTCGAGGTGACCTGTATACAAGTTCCGTGGGGAGAACTGCCTCTGCTCCATAGACTAGAGCGAAAGGTGTCAGGCCAATGGCTCGATTTGGCGTCGTTCTGATCGACCAAAGAACCACCGGCAGCTCCTCGATTCAGTTTCTTCTGCACTTGCGCAGCCTGTTGAAAGTTCTGGTCTTGAGGCCTCGCAGCACTTCAGCATTTGCCCTCTCCGCTTGACCGTTGCTTCTCGGATGAGCAACAGAAGCGAAGTAGACCTTGGCGCCAAGATATTGGACGTACTTCATGAATGTGCGGCTCGTGAATTGCATGCCGTTGTCGGTGACGATCCTGTTAGGGATGCCGAAACGGCAAACAATCGACCTGAAGAACTTGACTCCTGACTGTGCTGTCACCTTCCTCACTGGTTCCACTTCCGGCCACTTTGTGAACTTGTCGATGGCGACTTACAAGAACTCAAAGCCCCCGACAGCTCGGTGGAAGGGGCCGAGGATGTCGAGCCCCCAGACCGAAAAAGGCCAGGATAAAGGGATCGTCTGGAGAGCTTGAGCTGGCTGGTGTATCTGCTTGGAATGGAACTAGCACGCTTCACACTTGGTTACTTGTGAAGTTGCATCCTGGAGGGCTGTTGGCCAAAAGAAACCTTGCCGGAACGCTTTGCCGGCAAGTGCTCTTGCGCCAATGTGGTGACCACATATGCCTCCATGTATCTCTGCCAACAGCTGTTGTCCATCTTCCCGGTGAATACACTTCAATTTCACACCGTTGAGTCTTATTTTGTATAGTGTGTTGTCGACAAACTTGTACATACTCGACTGCCGGGCTACTCTTTCCGCTTCTTCTTGCTCTTCGGGAAGCTCTCCTGTTTGAAGGAAACGGACAATCTGCTGCACCCATGCTGGAGCTTGCGGCTCGACAACAAGGACTAAAGGCATATATGCTGCTGCGGGAACATCCGCTTCTACGGCAAGAACCAGCGGCTCAGCCGGATCTTGATGCTCCCCGGCAAGCTTGCCGGAGCAAAACTTGCCGGGAGCGTCTGCTTCAATGGAACAAACCATAAGGCTTGCCGGAGCAGACTGCTCCTCAGCACTCTTGGCGCTGATCTTGGGGACCTTCTTGACGGCGGCTTCGGGAAGCTCTGCCGGAAAGTAGTCACCGGAAACCAACTTCCTCTTCTTACTCTGTCCAGTTGATGGTGTACGACGAGCTCTTCTAGCTTTCTAGCTTTCTCACTTCTAGCTTTCTCACTTCATCAACATAAGCTTGCATCAATGGACTCTGATAGTTCTTGTTCACTTGGCGTACGACGAGCTGCGAGTCACCCCTGACAATGTGCTTCTTAATCCTAAGGTCTGCCGCGATCCTAAGGCCGGCAAGCAAGCCGTCATACTATGCAGTATTGTTTGTTGCTTGCTCCTTGGGAAGGTGCATCTGGACTACGTACTTGAGGTGCTCTCCGGTGGGTGCGATAAGCAGCACGCCAGCATAGGCGCCTTGCAGCAAGAAGGCACCATCAAAGTACATTAGCCACTCTTTGCTTGCCTCCTTAATGGGGATGCTCGTTTCTGGAATTTCTTCATCTGGTGCTGGCGTCCACTCTGCTATGAACTCTTCCAATGCTCTGCTTTGGATCGTTGAAGTGCTCTCAAACTTGAGGCCAAAGCTCGACAGTTCCAGTGCCCACTCGACGATCCTGCCTGTTGCTTCTGGATTCTGCAGTATCCTCTTCAGCGGAAAGTGAGTGACAATTGTGATCTCATGTGCCTGGAAGTAATGGCGCAGCTTTCTCTAGGCCATGAGAAGGCCGAAAAGCAACTTCTGCACACCAGAGTACCATGACCTAGCCCCCTGCAGAAGGGAGCTGACAAAGTAAACTGGGCGCTGCACCATTTTCTTCTGCACCTCCTCGCGCATCTGCGCAGATCCATCCTTGTGGGGACCAGAGCTTGTCGGCGAAGCCCCCTGCTTGTCGCTGGATGCACTTGCCGTGGTTGCTGGCTCATCATCCGCCTCCCTCTCCGCTACTAACGCAGCACTAACCACTTGATTGGTTGCTGCTGGATACAACAGCAACTTCTCTTGTGGCCTAGGTGCGACAAGTATTGGAGTGGAGGACAGGTACCTCTTCAAGACATGCAGCGCAGCCTCCGCTTCTGGAGTCCATTTCATTGGACCTGCCTTTTTCAATATTTTGAAAAACGGCAGGGCGCGCTCAGCAGACTTAGAGATAAACCTGCTGAGAGCAGCCACGCAACCGGCAAGCCTTCGCACATCCTTGACGTGCTTTGGTGCTTCAATCTGCTCGATGGCCTTGATCTTGTCCGGATTGGCATCAATTCCCCGCTGAGACACAAAGAACCCGAGAAGCTTTCTGGAAGGGACTCCAAACACGCACTTCTCGGGGTTAAGCTTGAGGTTGATCTTGCGCAGATTTGCAAAGGTTTCATCTAAATCTTGAATCAGGGTTGCCTTGTCTTTGCTCTTGACCACTATATCATCCATGTAGGCTTCCACATTTCTGTGTATCTGGGGCTCAAAAGCGACATGGACTACCCTTGCAAATGTTGAACCAGCATTCTTTAATCCGAAGGGCATCCGTACGAAACAGTATGTGCCACATGGGGTGATGAATGCAGTTTTCTCCTCATCCTCTTCTTCCATGAAGATCTGATGGTATCCTGAGTATGCATCAAGAAATGAAAGCAAATCACATCCAGCTGTGGAGTCAACAATCTGGTCAATGCGTGGCAAGGTAAATGGATCTTTGGGACAAGCTTTATTGACATCGGTGAAATCGATACAAAGTCTCCATTTCCCGTTGGCTTTGCGCATGACTACAGGATTGGCCAACCACGTAGGATGGAGCACTCCTCCGACGAGGCCTGCTGCTTCCAACTTCTTGATTTCTTCTGCAATGAACTCTTGGCGCTCCACTGCTTGCTTCCTGACTTTCTGCTTGACGGGCCGCGCATGAGGAAAAACGGCTAGGTGGTGCTCAATTACTTTCCTGGGAACACCGGGGATATCAGACGGTTGCCATGCAAACATGTCGACGTTCGCCCGCAGGAAAGCAATGAGCGCGCTTTCCTATTTAGGGTCAAGAGTGGCACTGATGGTGAAGGTGCCACCAGTAACGTCCTCCTTGGCGGACACCTTCTTGGTCTCAGGTGGAGCTGCCATCGTCTTCTTACACTTGCCGGTGGAGCTCGATGGTGCGTCCTCGACGGTAGCGCAGCACTCCAAAGAGGTGCGCTTGCCGGAGTGGGCATCAGAGCTCTTGCCGGACTTGGTCATCTTCTTCCCCCCGGGAGCTTTAGCGGCAAGTGACTTGCGATCGGCTGCGGCTGCTGCTTCTCGGTAAATCTTGTCGGCGGAGATAAGGGCATCCTTCTTGTCGCCAGGGACAGAGATGACACTTATCGGGCCTGGCATCTTGAGCACGTTGTATGCATAATGAGAGGCTGCCATGAACTTGGCGAGCGCAGGACGACCGAGTATTCCATTGTAGGGCAATGGAAAGTCAGCAACGTCAAAAGTGACCCTCTCAGTTCTGAAGTTCAGCTCGCTGCCAAATGTCACCGGCAGTGTGATCTTTCCCTTCGGCTTGCTCCTTCCTGGGTTGATTCCTTGGAATGTGCCGGTCTCTTCGAGCTCGCTGTCAGGGATCTGGAGTTTCTGGAGGACTGCGGAGGAGATCAGGTTCAAGCCGGCCCCGCCATCAACTAGCATCTTTGTGACCTTGAGGTTGCAGATAGTTGGGGAAACCAACATCGGCAAGCACCCGACCGCAGTTCTGCGATCAGGGTGGTCCTCGATATCAAAGATGATAGGCGTGCTGGACCATTTCAGGGGCTTGCGTGACTCTACGGATGGTTCTACTGCATTAAATTCCCGCATCCACTGCTTGAGCTGGCGGTGTGAAGTATGTAAAGAAGCACCACCGTCAATGCACAGGACCTCTGTGGCTTTCTGAAATTCCTGCTCATCGGCCTCATCATCATCCATATCTTCGCCGTCGTCGTCATCTTCATCCTTGTCGCGGCCATGAAGAGGCCTGTCTCCTTGCCGCTGCTTGGCCTTGCTGCCCCCCCCCGGCTGGGGCGTTTCTTGCTGGCTCCTCCAGCACCCTACTGGGCCTTCTCCTTGTCGCGTCGCTCGTACTCAGCTTTCTGCTGTTCAACAAGCTGCTCAACCTTCTTGCAGCTCTGGAGATCATGGCCCTTGGTGCGGTGGATTTTGCAGTACTGCTTTCCGGAGCTGTCCTGCTTGTCGGCAGCCGCCACAGCCTGGCTCTCCTTGTCGGAGCTTCCAACTTTTGCTTTCTTGGCGCCACCTCCGTTGCCGGACTGCTCGACAACTAGCACTTCTTTGCCCTTCTTCTTTCTGTTGTTCCGCCGCCGGCCTTTCCTTGCCGGGGCAGCATCCTCACTGTCGGATCCTCCTGCTCCTGTATTCTCTCCGGGGAGCCTCCTCCCCTCTTCAGCACGTGCACACTTGTCGGCCAGGGCATAAAGCTCGCTGATGTTCCTGATCTTGCACATCGCCATCTCCTCCCTCATCCTGTGGTTTTGCACGTTCTGATGAAATGCGCTGATGACCGCGGCAGGGTGGACGTCTGGGATGTTGTGCTGTACACGGCTGAATCTCTGAATGTACTTGCGCAGGGGTTCTCCTTCCTTCTGGGCAAGCAGGTGAAGATCGCTTTCTTGGCCATGAGGCTTGTGGCCGCCTGTAAAAGCACCGACAAACTGATGGCATAGATCCGCCCAAGAGGAAATGGAGTTATCCGGCAAGTGCATGAGCCAGGATCTGACATTAGGCTTGAGCACCAGCGGGAAGTAGTTGGCAAGGATCTTGTCGTCTCGTCCCCCGGCATCCTGCACCGCAATGGTGTAGATGCTGAGGAACTCTGACGGATGCGACTTGCCGTCGTACTTCTCCGGTACATCTGGCTTGAAATTCTTCTTGCTGGGCCATTGGACTTGCCGCAGCTCACGGGTGAACGCAGGGCAACCTACCGCGTACGGCAAGTCGCCTGGTTCCCCTGGCGCATGCATGTCGACAGAGGGCCCAGCGCGCTGGTCAGATTGACGCCGCGCTTCTCTTCGACGCTCGATACGAGTACGAGCGTCCTCTTGCTGTCGCTCGTGCAAAACTTGGCGCTGATCGCGATGAGCTCGCGGATCTGATGACGCGGTGGAGTCGCTGTCGAGGTGGATCCGGCGAGTCGGCGATCTTGGCCTTCGTGGTGGAGAGTGCATGGAAGTTGCACCCCCATCGGTCTTGTCGCCATTGGCTCGCATCCGGCAGTCTTGCCGCGGCAGCGAGGTGCTTGGTTGCCGCGCAGTGTCACCGTTGGCGAAGCCAATGAGACTCTGAATGGTGGCCCTCCACTCGTCGGTCTTGTCCGCCGTCGGAGGGTAATCTAGGAGCAGTTGAGCTCGCGCCAAGGCTTCTGCTGGAGTGGTGGGCGGCAGCGGCGAACTGTGCGAGGAGCGGGATATGCTCGGACTTCTAACTATGTTAGGAGGAGCAGTATCCCGTCCAGGCGACCGTACTTCGCTCGGGCCAGCATGCTGGCGTCCATGCTGGTCTTGAACTCCGCGAGATCCACCAGCATGATCTTGGCCCAGCGGACGTATGGTGCTGCGAACGCCATGATGCTGTTGGTCCCGCGCCTCCTGAGACGGGCGCGGTGCGCGTACGGACGCCGAGGTCTGTGCCGCCTTGTCCTTGGACTTGGCAGCACTGTGAGCACCCTCGTCGACGCCCGTTCTTCCGCCGGCGTCTACTCCACCACCCATTTGCTCCGGTGGCGGTGGAAACGACGCTGACGGAACAGCTGCCTCCGAAGCCTTCTTCTTCGGTGGCATGTCGATGAAGATGATGAAGATTTAGCTCGTGTGCACGCCGGATCGGGTTCACACGATCTCGACGCCCCTAACTGGCGCGCCAAAGATGTCGGGGAAACTGATCCACGAACACCTATGGGACCAGCGGACCGAGCCCCTTTCGGTTCGGCGGAGGGCGGAGGTCGCACGAAGAGCGGATTGAGGCAGTGCACACAAGCAGTTTACCCAGCTTCGGAGCTCTCCGGAGAGATAATACTCCTACTGCTGCATCTAAGTGTATATTGAGTTCTTGCTCAGGAGCGATCAGCGCTACCAAACCGAGCCTGGGAGCGTCTCTAGCTTCGAATGAGTCGAACCCCCTCTATGTTGCGCATGGGCCTCCTTTTATATGCTCAAGGGGTCACCGACAGGTGGCAACGCAGACACAAAGGGGTAAAAATGGAAAAAGAATGCGGTAGGTACAACTACCTATACTGTAGACATAGTGTATCATACCTAACTCTGACGGCAGGGGACAAGGGCATTAAATGCCCGTCTGTGTCACCCAAACAGTGCAAATAGAGACTGTCAGGGGCGCCAACGATCGCCACGATGGCCTTCTCGTCAGCGCCGCTTGCCACCGTGCACCCCTGGCTGCCCAGCCTCCCGCCACGCGTGCCCGGGAGGGCCCCTGAGCGACACGTGGGTGGATGTGCTAGAGCGCGGGTGCGGTGTGGCCGCTTGCCGCGGCAAGTGCCTTGCCGCGGTCGTTGTCTTGTCGGGCTCGGGAGCTTGTCGTTCACCGAGCCTTGCCGGGATGCATGGCGCGTTGTGGCAAGCTTTCTTGATACGCCTTTGATGGCCTTCCCGGCAAGCTCCTCTTGCCGGGGCCTTGTCTTCTTGGTTTGAATACTTTGTTCTTGAATGGCTTCCCGGCAAGCTCCTCTTGCCGGGGTCTTGTCTTCTGAGGAGCCACAGAGGATCTTGGCGGTGACCTGGCGAGCCTTGCCGCGGGGTGCTGCAACTGCCAGTGCACAAGTTCGGGATACTAGGGTACCCCTACTCTAGTACACCGACACATGGCATTCCCAATAAGTGCACTTAACAGTAACATCCCCTGTATAGTAGTAACCAGGGAATTAATAAATTTGAATAGATATTCTAAAACTAAGAATTTCAGATAGAAATAATTTTCCAGAATAAGATTGCAAAGCTGAAAAAGCAAGGACATCAGAGAATATTTTATTGCAACATTCCACAGGGTTGGAAAGAAGCTCGACATGTTTCTCAGACAAGAAAAACATTACAACTAATTAATTGCTGCTCCGCAACTAGCAAACATGCTACTGATGCATGACAATATTTGTGTCAAAGAGTTTCTGCAAGAAGTTACTCCTAATGCTACTGATGCAAAACTACTTGGACTACTACAGCTATACTGCAAGAAGTTACAACTATACTCCGTGTACTGCTGTCCAGGAGTATTCCAATTCATCTTTTATAAAAATGTTCAAGCACTGACTGAAAAAGGAATGCAAAAAGAGATGCAGTACCCCAGTCGTACTCAAGTGGAGAGCATCCGCCCAAAAGAAAATAAAGATAATGGCTGAAAAAATTACTCCAGTTTATACTCCTCTTTTAGCTGTACAAATTATAGCTAATGCAACATCATGGGAGCTGATGTCCAGGAGTATTTGCAAATGATACAGCATCATGGAGTATAGAGTACGCAAGCAAGCAATCAATCAATCAAGCAATCATGGGAGCAATCAAGCAATAAAGCAAACATGGATAACATGTTTTAGCAGTACAGGTTATAGAGTAAGCAAGCAAGCAATCATGGGAGCTGATGCTGCCAGTTAATATCAGCACATGACAAGACAAAAAGGATGGCATCAACACAAGCATCAACAGCATACTAACACCTAAACTAATACCAAATTGATGGAGTCCCATCCATCCATGAGAGAATAAAGTGCCTTTGGTTCATAAAGAGAAGAGAACACTTCCTCTTTTTGGGATCAAACCAGAGGATACCAACCCATTCACCAATTTGCAGGTTGTGTAGCTCGAGGTCATGGTGCCAGACACTGCGTCCGTGGCAAAAAGTAACGCCCTTGCAAAGCTGGTACACCATGATCAACGTCCGCGTCCATGAGGTGCGCCTTGGCGCTCCCGGTCTCCATGTACGTACCAAAAGACCCATTCAGAATTCATATCACACCTACACACGGCCAACCATTCAAATTCAAACCAACTCAAAGCAGAGCAAGCCACATTGGGTACACTACAATATAGTTGAGATGCAAATACCAAGTCCTAGTTCAGTTCTACTCAAAGAGAAAGACGATGATACATATTTTAATCTTAGCCTCCCTGTTATATTAGTCTTAAAAATAAATTGTAAGCTTGGCTGGCATGGTACATAGAGACAACACCGCTGACTTCTCTTTTTATTTGATGAGACCTAAACCAACAAGGAGCAAGCGATGCAAGCAGAACATGCAAATTGCTCCGACGAGAAGAGATACAAAATTGCTAAACGGCACTGCAATTAGTAGCATGCAAACTATTTCCTATAAAACATAGAAATAGTCCTTCTCCACAATGCATATTAGACATCTTGAGTGTACAGAGTAGAACAAACTAGCATCTATTCCCGAAATCGAAGAGAGTAGCAGAGATGGATGCACACCCAGAGATTGGCAGCGCAACTTATTCAATTAAGACAATGGCTTTGTGAACTTATTCAGAACACACATCTTAGTTCAGGTAAAGTTAGTACAGTAGCAGAATTGACCCAATCGGCATCAGCAATCACTTCGGCATCCAGGCTATCGTCCACCCACAACTCACTTACGACCTTCTACCCGCCCTCCCGCGCCGCCACGCACACTGGATCATCCTGCACGCATTTCAGTTGAAGAACAAACACCACTGAACCAAGTCAGCGAGAAATGCCCCCCAACGAAATCCCCCGGAAGAGCACAGGAACTGGGAACTCACGTAGACGAGGCCGAAGACGACGACGTGGGTGCACCCAGCCGCGCCGTGCCTGCCGGCGTTGGCGCCGCCGCGCTGCACCATCTCGGACAGGTACTGCCAGACACAGGGACCTCACACGATGAGACGGGCCGAATCGGGCCAAACCAGCACGGAACCGAAATGAAAAGGCGGGCGTGGCAGCGGGAACCGCGTCGAGGCGGGCGGGCGGGTGCACCTGGGACTCGGAGGCGGGGTCGAAGCCAACGAGCGCGAAGCGCACGCCCGCGAAGAGGCGCTCGTCGCGGTCGCCGGTGCTGGCGCCGTCGTCCTCGCCGTCGTGCGGCCACATGGAGGGGGATCTAGGTCGGAGGGACGGGGCAGCGGGTAGGGTTCGAGGATTTGGGATTGGTCCGTTCGTCGACGCGTGAGGGTGGGGGCGGCAGCGGTGCGGGAGAAGGGCAGTGAGGTCGCCGGTGGGGAAGCCCAGTGCCGGTGGAGATGAGGGGCGGCGACGGCCATGGGATCGAGGAAGAGGGCATAGGAAGTGGTTGGGCTTAGGAGGGAGACGAGGGGAGGGATGGGATCGGGGTGGGTGGCGGCGACGATGTGGGAGAGGGGGGCTGCTAGGGTTTGGGTTGGGTTGGGTTGAGAGGGGGCGTGAGAGACGTTGGATCCGTCGGATGTGGACGGTCCAGATCGGCTAAGGGGGGGTGATCCGTGTGAAGAGCTCTGATTGGTTCAGAAAAATTATGATTTAGAATAGTTTCTAAGTACTAAAACTAGAAGGGTTTTGTGAAGTAGCTATCAAAAGTATTTTGCAAAATGGCACAACTAAAATTTTCTATCAATTTAGACCATATTTTACGGATGATAGCCAGTTTGCATGCAATTTTTTATCTTTGTAGCTATTTTTAATCATTATTCGAGTGCCCAAAATGAGTTTTTTTGTGAAGGGCCTACCAAAAAATTGTTTCAAAATTGTACCAAATCAATTTTCTAAAATACTAGGAGATATTTAAACCACAGTTGACCAAATGGTTGGGTGTAAAAAGTTTTGATCCACCTCTCATGAAAAAGACAAATTCCCGCCGATTCAGCTGGAAGCGGGTCAAATTTGAAGTGCAGCTGCCTCGTAGTTATCTCTTTATTTTTTTCAAAAAACTTTTCTAGGTACATAAGTATCTATTTAATCAGAGAAACATCAAAAAAATTCCAAGATTCAACCACTAGGTAGGAACGGTCAAGCCCGCAGTTTTGACCGCATTTTGAAACGGGCATAAAAAATTCAAAAAAATTCAAAAAATTGGAAAACCTTCGCATTGTGTCATTATATGTGACCTAGTTTCCAGGAAAAATAATAAACTTGTAATACGGTAATTATTTTAAAAAAGTGTTCTCATAAATGGGCTATCATGTGTGAAGATTCATGGATTTCAAGCCAAATGATCAATCTTATGGCCACATTCATGGCATAGTTTGTTCAAATGACCTCCTATCATGCACAAGGGTGCATCTTGGAATGACAACAATGTTGCCTAAGGAACTTTTCATTTTCTTTGCACGGAAAATTCATTTTTCATTTTTCGAGTGCCCAAAAGGAGGTTTTTTTGTGAAGGAACTACCAAATAATTGTTGCAAAATTGCACCAAATCAATTTTATAAAATAATAGGCCATATATAATGCACAATTGACAAAATGGTAGGGTGAAAAAAGTTTTGATCTACCTCTGATGAAAAAGACAAATTGCCGTCGATTCAGCTGAAAACGGGTCAAATTTGAACTATAGCTGCCTCATAGTTTGCTCTTTATTTTTTCCAAAAATTATTTCTAGGTACATAAGTACCTATTTAATCATAGAAACACCAAAAAATTCCAAGATTCAACAACTAGCAAGGAACGGTGAAGCCCGCCATTTTGACCGCATTTTGAAACGGGCATAAAAAATTCAAAAAAATTCAAAAAATTGGAAAACCTTCGCATTGTGTCATTATATGTGACCAAATTTCCAGGAAAAATAATAAACTTATAATACAGTAATTATTTTTAAAAAGTGTTCTAAGAAATGAGCTATCATGCGTGAAGATTCATGGCTTTCAAACCAAATTATCAATTTTATGGCCACATTCATGGCATAGTTTGTTCAAATGATCTCATATTGCGCACAAGGGTGCATCTTGGAATTCCAAACAATGTTGCCTAAGGAAGTTTTCATTTTCTTTGGACGAAAAAACCATTTTCCATTTTCTGAGTGCCTGAAATGAGTTTTTTTTGTGAAGGACCTACCATATATTTGTTGCAAAATTGTACCAAATCATTTTTATAAAATATTAAGACATATTTAATGCGCAATTAACAAAATGGTTGGGTGCCAAAAGTTTTGATCCACCTCTGGTGAAAAAGACAAATTCCCGCCGATTCAGTTGGAAGCGGGTCAAATTTGAACTGCAGCTGCCTCATAGTGTGCTATTTATTTTTTCCAAAAATCATTTCTAGGTACATAAGTATCTATTTAATCAGAAATACATGGTTTGATGGTGAGACATTGAGGTTTGGACAGTGGCCGAGGGCCCCAACTCTAGAGCGCGTAAGCTCGCATGCCCGCCGCGTGGTCACCGCGTGACCTTGGCGTTGCCATGTGTTCTGGGCGGCCTAGGCATGTCTAGTGGATTGGGCACTCCCCATGTAGGTGCTAGGAAGAAAATCACAACATAAGATTCTCACGAGGAGACCGATCGATGCTCAAACATGAATAAGCAGCCAAGTGTTTGATTTGCGGTACGGGAAACGCACATGGCTAATGGGCGTGAGTTTTAGCTGAGGACGATCAGTTACTAAGAATACCGTCTTCACAAATTTTCACCTCAAAAGGAGGAGCCTAGGTGGTACTTGCTTTAAAAAGTACCACACTGGACATAAATACGAATGTTGAAGTTGGGCTCAAAATAATGAATGGATTGAGTTGGCATTTGGTGGAGGATGGTTATTTGGGCATAGGAAAGCACTGTAGAAAATGGATACCATTTGGACATGCCAAAGTGGTACTTCCTTCACAAACTGTTATTCTGAACAGAATAGGAAAATGAATATTTTTGAATTATTTTTGAACTAGGAAAGGAAGGTTTTTACATATTTGACGAAGATATGAACCAAAGAATTTATGAGATTTTTTTGGGAATTTTGGGAATGACAGAAATATAGGTTGCTTCACAACCTAGGGCAAAAACTGCCACATGGACATGACACATAGGCAAAACTGATGAGATGGCGCCTAGTCATCACAACCCACCACAATTTACAAGGCTATGACCATCTATATTGGTCGTTAACAACTAGAAATAAGGCAGCAGACTAGCGCTGTTAGCTTTATGACCATTTCATGTAAGGAAATTATGACCTTTCTGACCAAAATGGTCGCAATGGTTTAGGGTTTGGAGCCCCTCGAAGAACTTTTGACCAATTGGTCTCAAATGGTCATAAATCTATGACCAATTCTTCCAGGGTCACTGACAGAAGGTCATAAGTTGACATATTTCTTGTAGTGGTATATCCTTCGTTGATCGCGAGAGCTTATCATGGGCTAAGTTGGGACACCCCTGCAGGGTCTAAACTTTCGAGAGCCGTGCCCGCGGTTATGTGGCAGATGGGAATTTGTTAATGTCTGGTTGTAGATAACTTGACACCAGATCCGAATTAAAACGCATCAACCGCATGTGTAGCCGTGATGGTCTCTTTTCGGCGGAGTCCGGGAAGTAAACACAGTTTTGTGTTATGTTTGACGTAAGTAGGAGTTCAGGATCACTTCTTGATCATTGCTAGCTTCACGACCGTTCCGTTTGCTCTCTTGTCGCTCTTATTTGCGTATGTTAGCCACCATATCATGCTTAGTCGCTGTTGCAACCTCACCACTTTACCCCTACCTTTCCCATTTAGCTTTGCTAGTCTTGATACCCATGGTAATGGGATTGCTGATTCCTCGTGGCTCATAGATTACTACAACAACAGTTGTAGGTACAGGTTTTGCGATGATCATGACGCGAGAGCCATGTTTGCTTGTTTTGGAGTTCTTCTTATGCTTCTTCGTCGATCAGTGAATAGGTTCCAGGTCGGCAGCCTGGGCTAGCAGGGTGGATGTCGTTTGAGTTTCTGTTTGTGTTTCATCCATAGTCGGATGGTGCCCTTATGTAAGATGAAGTTGTATTCATGTGGCATTGTATGCCTTTTGTATGTATCCCCATCTATTATGTAATGTTGATGTAATGATATCCACCTTGCAAAAACGTTTCAATATGCGGTTCTATCCTTGGTGGGACCTTCGTGTCTCTTTAGGATAGTGGGCATGATAAGTTGGTATCAGAGCCTCGACCGACCCTAGGAGCCCCCTTGATTGATCGTGTAGTTTGGCCGTTGTCGAGTCTAGAAGAAAACTGTTTTCGGAGTCTAGTTATATTAGAGAGTAGGAATTCTTTTTACTCCTCACTACAGGAAACAAGAGATTTGCCGTCATTACTGGTCTTTGCTGTCAGCATTTCTTCGAGACAGACGGCAAAGACAAATTTTGCCAATAGCGGTAGACGACAAATAATGGCTAACAACAAAGACATAATTTGCCGTGTGCAGAGAAAAAAGCAGACGGCAAAGACTCTTTGCCATCAATGATTTTTTTATAGACAACAAAGAGCTCACTTTGCCGTCTGTAGAAAAAAAACAGACAACAAAGACTTTGCCGACTACTTTTTCCTCTACAGACGGCAAAGTATGTCTCTTTGCCGTCTCTAAAAAAATCGTAGACGGCAAAGAGGAAACATAGCCCACGGATCGATCACACGGATCGATGACGTGG
>NC_057798.1:68007380-68008705 GCF_018294505.1 Triticum aestivum
GCCGAAGCCCACCTCCGCCCGTGCCACCCGCCTCTCTCTCTCATCCTGAGCGTCGCCCATGTCCGGATGCCGTCGCGCCCCGCCTGACTATGCACGCTCCTACCTCCACCCGCGTTAGCACGCCGCTGCACGCCCCTACCGGAGCCCGCCTTCGCCCGCGCCATCGGGCGCCTCCCGCCTCCGCCCACGTCTGTGCGCCACCGAGTGCCTCCCGCCTCCTCGCGCCTCTCATCTCCACCCGCGTGTGCCCACCTACGCCCTTCCCGTCCGACCACCGGAGCCCGCCTCCACCCGCGCCACCAACGCTCGCGCTAGAGCTGTTGTAGGGAGCAGTGCCGGATGTGGAGGGCCACTGCCGGTCGCCCCATCCGGTGCAGTACGCCAAGAAGCTACATGGCGTGCACAGCTGCCGTGCGCTCTTTGTCTGTAGGACGAATCCTGAGCCCGCTTTCTCTCTAGCATGAACTTGTAAATGGACTATTAAAATTGTTGATCTTGAGTTCTTTAAATTGATCTATGAAAATGTTGTAGATGCAAATTTTTGATGGTCGGGCGTCCTGCAAACATATTATAGTTGATTTTCTATGTAAATTAGATATAAAGAATGCCATGGAAAATGTTTTACTATTTAGGTGTCCTGTGAATTTAAAAAAAAAAGAAAAATCTTTGCCGTCTGTAAAGTTGTTCGGTTGACAGCAAAGATTGTGCATCGGCTGACGGCAAAGATGTTTTCTTTGCCGTCTGTTATTGAGAATGTCTGACGGCAAAGTCTTTGCCGTCTGCCCGATAAAAAGCTGACGACAAAGTACCCTTTGCCGACTTTGTCTTTGCCGACACACTTTGCCGTCAGGTGCCTGACAGCAAACTCTTTGCCGTCTGTATACCAGCCTTTGCCGTCTGTTATTGGTTGACAAACTGCCTGATTCCTGTAGTGCTTTAGCCCCCGTCGTTGCTCTGGTGAGGAATCTTGACGTAGGTGTTTTGAATTACTTCTCTTCCCCTTCAAATTTTCTTTAGGATCATGTGGTTAGTTTTCTGGTCGTTGGTTCTCATCTCTTTTCATCCGGTGCATTTCTCATCAAGTTGACTCGAACCTCTTCGTCTTTGCCATGTTCAATTCTCAGTCTGCTCTCAATGAAGTTGTTTATCTGCCCACAGTTGTCTTCTTTTCCCACCCACCCACCCCTTTTCTTCTTGGAGTCAGAGTTCGTAATCGAGTATCCATCCTACTCATGCGAAGTCTTTGTTTTCTTGCCTCAATGATTTCAACCGGTGTTTTCTCTTCAAGATATTCGTCGGTTCCCCCATCAAGGTTGCCTTTATTT
>NC_057798.1:68008848-68009625 GCF_018294505.1 Triticum aestivum
CTTCTTCCCGGAGCCTGAGTCTCTTTAGAGCATCAATTTTATTCATGCAGAGCCTCTTCAGTCTTCCCTCAGTTGTTTCAACCGGTGAATTCTTGTCTCGTTTGACATTCTTCATCTCTTTTTCTTCTCCGGTGGATTCAATTCAAGTTTTTCGGTGTTGACCGTATTCTTTCCCTCGGATCAAGTGTTCTCATTGCTCGTTTGCCTCTCTCCATTCAATCATTCCGGAGTTCGGAAGACATCTCAGGAGATTCGTCTGTGTTCAAATTAATTCGAGGTTGTCACCTCATTCAAATATCTTAATTGTTCCAGTGCATCATCTATCTTTTCAACAATCCTTTTCAACGATGTTTTTCTCTTTAGTGGGCCCTAACCCACAGGTCATTTCCAGGATCTTACCTGACTCTTCTAATTCTCCCAGAGTTATTCTCAAATTTTTATTAAGTGTGACGTAAGAAGGGATTTCATCAGTCAGATGCCATCTCAAAGATCACTTTCAAATTCTTTTCATCTTTGGTTCTACCCTTCCTCTTTTTCATTCTACCGGAGTATCTCAGTAATTTTGGTGTTGTTTCTCGTCGTCATTTGAAGACCGAAGAAGAGTTTTTACTCTAAACACTAGTAGAAAAAGAGGCTTCCGTCCAGCCTCATTAGTCGCGAAACTGTAGGAACCGCGACTAATGAAGTCTTCAGTCGCGGTTCGGCAGATGAACCGCGACCAAATGCCTGGGCCCAGGGCGCTCGCGGGCTTTAGTCGCGGTTGGCCAGGCCAACCGC
>NC_057798.1:68011024-68017365 GCF_018294505.1 Triticum aestivum
GATCAGAGGCGATGACCCTGGTGACGATGTTGAGGGCCAGAAACCCAGGAAGAGGGTTCCCGCCAAGGTGATGTGGTATGCTCCTATAATACCACGGTTGAAACGTCTGTTCAGGAACAAAGAGCATGCCAAGTTGTTGCGATGGCACAAAGAGGACCGTAAGTCGGACGGGGAGTTGAGACACACCGCAGATGGAACGCAATGGAGAAAGATCGACAGATGGTTCAAAGATTTTGCAGCTGACGCAAGGAACATAAGATTTGCTCTAAGTACGGATGGCATGAATCCTTTTGGCGAGCAGAGCTCCAGCCATAGCACCTGGCCCGTGACTCTATGCATCTACAACCTTCCTCCTTGGTTGTGCATGAAGCGGAAGTTCATTATGATGCCAGTGCTCATCGAAGGTCCAAAGCAACCCGGCAACGACATTGATGTGTACCTAAGGCCATTAGTTGATGAACTTTTACAGCTGTGGGGTGGTGTCCGTGTGTGGGATGAGCACAAACAAGAGGAATTTGACCTACGAGCGTTGCTTTTCGTAACCATCAACGATTGGCCTGCTCTTAGTAACCTTTCGGGACTGTCAAATAAGGGATACAATGCATGCACGCACTGCTTACATGAGACTGAAAGTGTACATTTGCCAAATTGTAAGAAGAACGTGTACCTTGGGCATCGTCGATTTCTTCCGAAAATTCATCCAGTAAGAAAGAAAGGCAAGCATTACAACGGCAAGGCAGATCACCGGCCGAAGCCTGCGGAACGCACTCGTGCTGAGGTATTTGATATGGTCAAGGATTTGAAAGTCATCTTTGGAAAGGGTCCTGGCGGACAATCAGTTCCGAAGGGAGCTGACGGGCACGCAGCCATGTGGAAGAAGAAATCTATATTTTGGGAGCTAGAATATTGGAAAGTCCTAGATGTCCGCTCTGCAATCGACGTGATGCACGTTACGAAGAATATTTGCGTGAACCTCCTAAGCTTCTTGGGCGTGTATGGGAAGACAAATGATACAAAGGAAGCACGGCAGGACCAGCAACGTTTGAAAGACCCTGATGACCGGCATCCGGAATGGTTTCAAGGTCGTGCCAGCTACGCTCTGACCAAAGAAGAGAAGGTCATCTTTTTTGAATGCCTGAGCAGTATGAAGGTCCCGTCTGGATTCTCGTCCAATATAAAGGGAATAATAAACATGGCGGAGAAAAAGTTCCAAAACCTGAAGTCTCACGACTGCCACGTGATTATGACGCAATTGCTTCCGATTGCTTTGAGGGGGCTCCTACCGGAAAATGTTCGAGTAGCCATTGTGAAGCTATGTGCATTCCTCAATGCAATCTCTCAGAAGGTAATCAATCCAGAAGTTCTACCACGGTTACAGAACGATGTGATCCAATGTCTTGTCAGTTTCGAGTTGGTGTTCCCGCCATCCTTCTTCAATATTATGACGCACCTCCTGATTCACCTAGTCGAAGAGATTTTCGTTCTCGGTCCTGTATTTCTACACAATATGTTCCCCTTCGAGAGGTTCATGGGAGTATTAAAGAAATATGTTCGTAACCGTGCTAGGCCAGAAGGAAGCATCGCCAAGGGCTATGGAAATGAGGAGGTAATTGAGTTTTGTGTTGACTTTGTTCCTGACCTTAAGCCGATTGGTCTTCCTCGATCGCGGCACGAGGGGAGACTAAGTGGAAAAGGCACGATCGGAAGGAAATCAACGATATGTATGGACGGCCATTCTCTGACTGAAGCACACCACACTGTACTGACCAATTCCAGCTTGGTGGCTCCGTACTTTGAGAAACACAAGAATATTTTACGCTCGGACAACCCGGGGAAGCCTGAATCCTGGATTAGGAAGGCCCACATGGAGACTTTCGGCAGTTGGTTGAGAAAACATTTAATGAAAAAGGAAAAAGGAAGAAAAAAAAGAAAAAGGAAGAAAACAACAGAAGAAAAAAAGGAAGAAGAAAAAAAAGGAAGAAGAAAAAAAGAAAGAATTTTTAAAATTAAATACGTGAAAATACGTGAAAGAATTTTTTGTGTCTAATAAAATCAATTTTTTGAAATACACGAATAATTTTTAAACGGAGAGGGGCGGCGAGGGGGGCGGCGATGCGCGCGGTGTTTTTTTAGGGATCGAGAGGGGACGGCGAGGGTTATAAATGTGTTGTCCTCGCCTCCCCTCTCGCGCTCTACCGCGACACCCTCTCCCACCCCTTCATCGCCCCCTCCTTTCGCCACCGCCCTTTCGCCACCGCCACCGCCACCGCCCCCCTTCTTCACTTAATGAATTTGTTTTTACTACATGTTTTCAGGACTGACATAATGGCGGACGATAGAGCTGACCCGATTATGGACAACTATGATCCGGACGGTGAAGCACATATGTTCGGCATCATAAACGGCGATATTCTATATGTGCCGACCGGAGAAGAAGAAGATGATATCTCTTCTTATCTGAACCTTGACGGTGAAGATGAAGGGCGCCGTCAGCAAGATGATGCCGAACAAACGTCGATAAACGACGATCTTCAAATGGAAGTAGCAACCACCTCCGGCGCCGAGGTATATATATACATTGAGCCTCTGGTGATACAAACTAACTGATTTGAATAAATATGTGTGTACTAACGCGCGCGACTCTTTCTTATTTTAGCCCTCGGCCGGATCGTCGAAACAATCGAGTACGTCGTCAAAGCGTGGCGCAACCAAGACGATGAAACAAGGAGAAACATGCACCATCGAGGTTGTCGACAGTGCAACCGGCAGGCCGCTGGAGCCCCGCAAGAACGCCACCAAGTTTGTCAGCCAATGCGGAGCCATTGTTAGAGACAACGTCTCGATCACCGTCCAGGAGTGAAATGAGCCAAAGAAGGCACGAATTGATGGTTTCACTTTTGTCGATAAGAGAACAAAAAAAGATTGCTTCAAGAAGCTTATGGAACATTTCGTTCTACCTCCGGAATACAACAAATTCGATGAGGAGGGTAACAAGATTGAGGAAAACAAGGAGAGGAGGAGGCTAGTCAAACAGTTCGCTCTTCATAAGATGGCCGACGCATTCCGGAAATTCAAGCAAAATCTAGCCCACGACTTTGTCAAGCAGAACAAGACTCCGGATTTCAAAGGACAATATGAGAAACTGAAAGATGATTGGCCAGAATTTGTGAAGCAAAAGAAATCGGAGCAGTTCATTCAAATATCGAAAAAAATAAGGAAAATGCGGCTAAGAAGGAGTACAATCATGTTATGGGGCCAGGAGGGTATCGCCTTTGGGAGCCTAGGTGGGAGAAGATGGAGAACGAGCTGAGGGCGCGAGGAATCCGTCCAGGTACGGAGGGATGGGACCCAAGGGCCAAAAGCTAGTGGTACGGGCATGGGGGAACGCTGAACCCGGAGACAGGGGAGTGTGTTTACCGGGGCAAATTAATTAAACCCACCCAAGCCCTTATTAACGCAATGAGGGATGCTCAACAGGGGAAGATCAAGTTCAACAGAGAGAACGACGCGCTGACAAAAGCCCTCGGGAATCCTGAACACAGAGGACGTGTACGAGGCATGGGGCACATTCCGTGGAAAATAGGGTTCCCCCAGAACGATGACCCGTACGGTTACAGAAGCCGTAAGAGAAAGATGGATCAGGAAGCAGATGTTGTGGCGCGGTTGGCATCGGAAATGGAGGTGATGAAGAAAACCATGAGTGTACTAGTAGCCGAAAGAGATGCAGCTCGGGTGCAGCATGAAGATCATCCAGCGGATCTCGGAAGCCAGCAGCGGAGAAGCAGCGTGGCTTCCACGGAGGCCCCACCGGAGCCTCTGGTGGTCCAAATTACTGCACCGGAGCCTCTGGTGGTCGAAATTACTTCATCGGAGCCTCCTCGCTACCCCGTGGACGATATAAAGGAGATGAAAGAATGTCATCTGTATTATCCTATCGGGAACATGTCCATGAAGGTAGCCATCGGCAGTGCTTTACCATGTTTACCTGGAGCACTCCACCACAACAACCCCATTCAAGATGGCTATGCTCGTGTCACGGTGGAGGACATAGTCCAAGGGTTTGAGGACCTGGAGATTGACATTGCTACACCTGAAGGGGAGAAAAGACTTGGAGATGTCAAGCGCCATTTCATTCTATGGCAAAAGAAGTTTATCAAGTTTCCAGGCGAGGCACCAAGGACAACAAGTCCACCACCCTACGGTGGTGGTGGTGGCGGTGGCGGTGGTGGTGGTGGTGGTGGTGGTGGTGGCGGTTCACCTACACCTCCGTCACGTCAGCCGACGCCGCCCCCCAGTCCACAACGTCCGGCGGGTGATCAGCCGCCGCCCCCCAGTCCTCGTCCGGCGGGTGATCAGACGCCGCCCCCCAATCCACCTCCGGCAAAGAAGCAGAAGCAGTCCTGGATTATTAACCCGGACCCTTATGTACCTAAGACCACAAAGGTACCGGAGCCATCACTGAAGCCTCTCCCCACAAGGCCTTGGGAACGTAGTGCCGAGGAAGTCGACGCGGCCGCGGCTGCTGATTTGGAGAAATGGAAGGCGGACTGCAAGAAGAAAAGAGAGCCCGAGCCCAAGCCAGTATTTTCTGATGAGCAAAAGAAGTGGGCTAAGTCATTTTTGAGCACACCGTCCCAAGCCACGAAGAATCTGCCTAACGACTATGCACGTGAACTTCGCAGGCAGGCACTCATGTTCAAGGAGAACAAAGAGCGGGAGAAGGCCGAAAGTAAAAAAAGCGGGAAACAAGTTGCCCAGCTCGGGGAACAAAGTAAACAATCGATTGCCCCGCTTATAGTGGAAGCCTTCTGTCCGGATGCCCCCGAGATCATACAAGCTGCGGCAGCACAGGGATTGACTGTAACGAGTGCCAGAGAACAAGCGGCCAACTTAGGTATTACTCTTCGTGAACTGTTAGGCCATGATGAGGCGCCAGTGAAGGAGGTAGTAATTACATATGTCAAGAATGGGCCTCTCGTCGAGCCTGCGCAGGAAAAGGATCTACCTCCACAAATGAAAGGTCTGCTGAAATGGTACAAGGGTTACATAAAAAATAAAAACGCCAAAGAATATATTTATGCGGAAGTTAGACATGAGCATCACTTCAAACATTACTATGTACAAATTGAACTGAGTGAATTGTTCCAGCTTTTCAATCTGCGCGAGCTCGATAAATCTATCATCAGTTGCTACGTTCTGTAAGTGATTTATTAATTTCTACCCCATCTCGTTCATATTGCCTGCACTATATATATGTCCTAACTATATTGTTGTGTCCGCTATTATACATGCAGAATGAAGATTAAGGAATGCAGAGTAAGGAACATCCATGATGTTGGGTTCATTGACCCACACATCGTTAATGGACATGTGTTGGAGCGTTACCCCGCCGACGTGGAGGCAGACCTGTGGCAGTTTCTTACAAAGCAGGAACTCAAAAGTGATATTCTATTTCCTTACCATTTTGAGTGAGTGTTTCTGTCTTGAGCACATTCTCTTTTGTTTACTCCATGCATGGTATGTGGCCGGCTAATCGATGAGTTATGCATGACGTACTGTGCATGTATCGTGTCCGCAGGTTCCACTGGATTCTGCTACTAATTAAAGTTAACACCTCAGAATGTCTCGTCCACGACTCTGTGAATATGGATCCAAAGCTTTGGGGCGGCATGAGAAGAATGCTGCAGAAGTAATTATTTTCATTCATTTGCGCTCTATATCGATCGGCCTATTTCGTTCATTTCCTAATATCAAGTAACTAATTAATAACTCTCTTGTTCATTTAATTTTCTTTGCCTCGTAGGGTTTGGAGACGGTTCGTAGATACAAAGGTCGGTGAATTCAAAAAAGAGCTAGAATTCAAAATGTTAAAGGCTAAGAATGCTGGGGATATTCAGCCACCGGAGACCAATCTATGTGGATACTATGTCTGTGAGATGATCCGGAGATACACCTCTGAGCGGGTTCCGAGTGATACCAATGCTAAGAGGAATAACCTCCGGTGGATGCTTAGTCCAGAAGCTCGCTTCCGACCACTTCAAGAGGAACTAGCTGGATGGTTTAGCAGGGAAGTCCTCCATCCTAAAGGAGAACACTATTACGAGGACGTAGAACTTTATATGCATTAAATCATGTACGGAAACTTGTTCAAAATTGCATATGGTCATCCGATGATATTGAATATATATTGTATATTCCTCTTGAATTCTTTTCGGTTCTAATTTCAAATTTATTTGAAATTGTACATTCATATGCATGTATGTAGTACCGTAGAATATATGAAACTCCTTCTAAATTAAAATAAAGCAACAATACAAATTAAACAGAAAACAGGTTTAAGG
>NC_057798.1:68017510-68019501 GCF_018294505.1 Triticum aestivum
GAACCGCGACTAAAGGTCCTCCGCCCCGACGGCCACCTGGCGCCCACGTGGACGGGCCTTTAGTCGCGGTTCTTAAGCAACCGCGACTAAAGGGGGGGGGGCCTTTAGTCGCGCCCGGTCGGTCGCGGTTGCGCAACCGCGACTAATGGCAGTTGCGAACCGCGACCAAAGGCCTTTTTTCCACCAGTGAAATCTTGCTCGTTCTTTCGAAGCTTCGGGGTTCCAGCTTCTTGTTATCCTATCAAATTATTCCATTTGTCAGATATTCATTTTCTTAACCATCCGGAGTATTTCAGGAGTTGATTTCTTTTTCTTTTCACCAGAGGCCATTGTTCCAGAAGAATTCTTCGTCCTCACATTTCAGCTACCATTATCCATTTATCCCGGCACTTCATTCAAGTGTTCTTTAATCAGCTCATGATCTCTTTGTTCTCTTGCATCTAAATCCCCTCAAGCATATTTGTTGGCAAATTCTTCCCGGTGATTCAGTCTCTTTCATCAGTCATTTCTGAATTCTTACGGTGGTTCGTTCAAGATTCTTTTTCTTTGTTTATCATATTAATTCATTCGTTCTTTTCCATCCTACAGGTGGTTCATCAAGACTTTCTCAAGTTTTGCGCTGTATCCCCCTTAATCCTTTTCAACAAGAATAAGTAGTATGCAAAATTCATGTATCGTAAATTAAATTTGATGAAGGATAAGCATACAATAAATCTTATTCTTATTTCATCCAAGCGAGTAATCCTTTTTCTTCGGAGTTTGTTCTTGAGGAATAAATTCTAGTTTCAAGTGTTTTCGTCTTTTCTTTTCCGGAGTTCTATTTCCTCGGCCATTTCGTCGAAGCTCATCTTAATCATCGCAAAGCTTTAATCTTATTCTTTCATCCTTCATTCCTATCTCATCATCTTTTGTCACCGAAGTTCTTCATGGTTGATCTGCATGATTTAATTCATTCCCCAAAGAGTTCATCAAGATTTTGTTGGAGAATTTCAAGTATCTTTTCTTCTTCGTTCTTTTCATTCAACTCTTTCTATTCTTTCCGGAGTTTTTGTGTCATGTCTTCATCAAGTATCATTCCATCCTCTCAAGCTCGTGTTCTATTCCTCCATGTTTGAGCCGGAGTGATACCTAAATCCTTTCAGTTCTATTCGTTTCTTATCTCATTCAAACCGGAGTGGTTTTAGAGTCTATCTGATTCCGTCAGCTTTCGATTCTTGTCATTATCGTCGTTCCTCTCTTCTTCTTGACCGCTCTCGATTCTTTGCCTCTTCTCTTGAGTTCTTGATTCACCTCATCCTTTTTCCCTTTTGTCTCGGTCGTAAGATCTCGGGATGAGATCTCTTGTTAGTGGAGGAGTGTTGTAACGCCCCGATTCGATGCGCCAGGTGTCTGCCAGTTATTCGCCATCATTGCCATGTAATTTGCTTGCGTGTTGCATTTTATCATGTCATCATGTGCATTGCATTGCATACGTCTTCGTCTCATGCATCCGAGCATTTTCCCCGTTGTCCGTTTTGCGATCCGGCACTCCTATGTCCTCCGGCGTCCCCCTTTTGTCTCTTGTTGTGAGCAGGTGTCAAACATTCTCGGAATGGCCCGAGGTTTGCCAAGCGGCCTTGGTATAGCACTGGTAGACCGCCTGTCAAGTTTCGTTCCATTTGGAGGTCGTTTGATACTCCAACGGTTAACCGGGGAACCGTAAAAGCCCTCTTTGTCTTGCAGCCCAACACCCCTCCAAAGTGGCCCATATCCCATCTAAGTCACTTCCATGCTCTCGGTCGTTCCATCATGATCGCGTAGCCGAAAACCTCTCCTCATTTGAACACTCCTAGCTACCTCTACCTATATATAGGCCCTTCCCCTCAATTTTTGCGGATGAATCCCCTAACCCTAGCTCCTTCCTCCCTCCACGCCGCCGGACACGTCCGGCCCGAGCCGCACAAAGTCGCCGCCGCCGCCCGGCCAACCGCGCAGTGCCACATGGCCCGCGC
>NC_057798.1:68020061-68050537 GCF_018294505.1 Triticum aestivum
CCTCCGGCCCTGTCACCCGTGCGCCTCCACGCCGGCGCCACGCCGCCTCCCGCGGCCTGCCGCCGGATCCGCCCGTGCCTTGCCGCCTCCGCCCGTTGGTGCCCCATCTCCCCCGCCGGCCACCTTCCCCATCGTCTTCTCCGGCGAGCCGCTGCCTGCCTCGAGAACCGTGCCCAGATCCAGATCCGTTTTCGGAGGTTGACCCCGAATTTTGCCGAAGTCCCTTAATTTTTTGCATATTCTGGTGCATACTTTGACATGCCATAACTTGTTGCATACTGCTCCGTTTTGTGCGTGTAATATGTCAAAATGTTCATAATGAGATACTGTTTATTTTGTTCCATTATGCCGTGTTCATTTGAGCTTATATTGATGCCTGAATCATCGTTGCAAGAGTGCTATATGATATTAATCTGTTGAAACTGTTATAACTTGGTGATTTGTCTTTTTCGTTTCATTTTGTGTGTGCATCCTATGAGCATGAGTCCTACATGAGTTTTTAACTATGTCATGCCATCTTTACAGGGGTGCAATCCATGTATTTTTTTGAGTCTTGTAGTGAGTGCATCCAGCTTGTTAAGTAGGATACTTGCTGTTACTGTTTTGCTAGGCTGAATTTGTTATTTCGTGCTGCTATGTAAACCAGCTGCTACAGGTCATTATATGCATAATATGGAGATGTTCACTAAGGATGTTGTGTTATCCATGTCATGCTATATCCATCCATTCCCCTAGTTGTATTTATAGACTGCTGTAGCTTGTTGTAATGTTGCTCCAAAGTTGCTAAATAATGTTGCTGTCAGTCTGTTAACATTAAGTTCAATGTTGCCATGATTGTTGTTAGTGATCCAAGCATGCTATGAACTTTCTCTTGCCATGCTTAGCTTCATAAACATGTCTTCTTACTGTTGGTTTCCTTTTCATGCCATGTAATTTTCTATGGTGAGTGTTACAAGCTCACCAACATGCCTACTTATTGTTGTTCCTGCCATGTTTGAATCTGTCATATCTTTTGCCATGTTTACATGGGTGCCATCATATCTTATGGTCCTTTTTGGATCATGGTCATTAATGGACATTTGTTCTATGCATTTACTAATATCATTCCATGCCTTAAGTTTCTATGATATGTTCCTGTAGCATGTTGTTTGATAGCTCTAAACATTGCAACCTGATGTTATTTCTGCAAAGTCTGAAACTGTTATTATATGCAATCTTGCCATGTCTTTTTGAGCATGTTCCAGTGATTTCTGGAGATAGCTCAGTGTTCATGTTTTGTCATTCTTTACCTGTACATCATGTCCATGCCTTTTGTTTCCATGTTGGGGTGCTGTAGAATATGTACATGATGCTTGTAAGATGCCTAGTTGCTGTTTTGGATAGATTGTTGTTATGACTTGTATAGAGTGTATGTGTTGAACCGTTGCTCCGTTTTGAGTGTGCTCTATATGAAACTTACATGATTTTGCATGTGGCTTCATATTATCATGTTGCATCCTTGTTTTGAGGTGTTTGCTTGATGTTTGTATGCATTTTGCATCAATGCCATGTTTAACTTGTTTTGCTCATATCTTCTAGGCCGTGGCCCCGAATTAAACGAACTTTATATGTAACTTGACTAGAATCGCGTGTAGATCATCTTGGTGCATCTTAACTTGTTGTTTTGTTTAACAACTTGAACAGAAGGTTTATTCAGATCTGGACCAATTTCGACATCTGCATACGAGGACTTACCGGAATTGTTATATGTTGTTTCCGGCCTCATTCAAACTTGCCTTCATGTGTTGCTCTTGTTTGCATCATCTCTTGCCAGGAGTAGCCCCATCTAGCCTTTTTCATGCATCATGCTTGGTTGTGCATCATGTCATGTTTATGTGTGGTGTGTTTACTATGTTGTGTGCTTCTTCTTGATAGTTCCCGTTTCGTTGCGATCGTGAGGATTCGTTCGTCTACGCTTGGTTCGTCTTCGTGGCTTCATCTTCTTCATGGACTCGTTCTTCTTCCTAGCGGGATTTCAGGCAATATGACCATCACCGTGGATCTCACTACTATCATTGCTATGCTAGTTGCTTCGCTCTATCGCTTTGATGTGCTACCTATCACTTGTTTATCAAGCCTCCCAAATTGCCATGTCAGCCTCTAACCTTTTTCACCCTTCCTAGCAAACCATTGCTTGGCTATGTTACCGCTTTGCTCAACCCCTCTTATAGCGTTGTTATTTGCAGGTGAAGTTGAAGATTGCTCCATGGTGGACAGGATTATGTTTGGGATATCACAATATCTCTTATTTAATTAATGCATCTATATACTTGGTAAAGGGTGGAAGACTCGGCCTTATGCCTGGTGTTTTGTTCCACTCTTGCCGCCCTAGTTTCCGTCATATCGGTATTATGTTCCCGGATTTTGCGTCCCTAACGCGGTTGGGTGATTTATGGGACCCCCTTGACAGTTTGCTTTGAATAAAACTCCTCCAGCAAGGCCCTACCTTGGTTTTACCATTTGCCTCACCTAGCCCTTTTTCCCTTGGGTTGCCGGAGCCCAAGAATCATCTTTATTTACCCCCCCCGGGCCAGTGCTCCTCCGAGTGTTGGTCCAAACTAGAGCACCGTGCGGGACCATTCCTTGGAAACTTGGATTACGTCGGTGCCTGTACGCTTCGCTTATCCGGTGTGCCCTGAGAACAAGATATGTGCAGCTCCTATCGGGATTTGTCGGCACATCGGGTGGCTTTGCTGGTCTTGTTTTACCATTGTCGAAATGTCTTGTAAACCGGGATTCTGAGCCTGATCGGGTCTTCCTGGGAGAAGGTATATCCTTCGTTGATCGCGAGAGCTTATCATGGGCTAAGTTGGGACACCCCTACAGGGTTTAAACTTTCGAGAGCCGTGCCCGCGGTTATGTGGCAGATGGGAATTTGTTAATGTCCGTTTGTAGATAACTTGACACTAGATCCGAATTAAAATGCATCAACCGCGTGTGTAGCCGTGATGGTCTCTTTTCGGCGGAGTCCGGGAAGTGAACACGGTTTTGGGTTATGTTTGACGTAAGTAGGAGTTCAGGGTCACTTCTTGATCATTGCTAGCTTCATGACCATTCCGTTTGCTCTCTTCTCGCTCTTATTTGCGTATGTTAGCCAACATATCATGCTTAGTCGCTACTGCAACCTCACCACTTTACCCGTTCCTTTCCCATTTAGCTTTGCTAGTCTTGATACCCATGGTAATGGGATTGCTGAGTCCTCGTGGCTCACAGATTACTACAACAACAGTTGCAGGTACAGGTTTTGCGATGATCATGACGCGAGAGCGATGTTTGCTTGTTTTGGAGTTCTTCTTCTGCTTCTTCTTTGATCAGGGCATAGGTTCCAGGTCGGCAGCCTGGGCTAGCAGGGTGGATGTCGTTTGAGTTTCTGTTTGTGTTTCATCCGTAGTTGGATGGTGCTCTTATGTAAGATGAAGTTGTATTCGTGTGGCATTGTATGCCTTTTGTATGTATCCCCATCTATTATGTAATGTTGATGTAATGATATCCACCTTGCAAAAGCGTTTCAATATGCGGTTCTATCCTTGGTGGGACCTTCGTGTCTCTTTAGGATAGTATCCCATATTGGGCGTGATACAAGGCCCTTGTATTTAATTGCATCATAGTACTCATCCGTGTACAGAAACTGATTTTTTGAGAAATATCCATCCAATCAAACCACGAAGGACGGCAACAAGCTTGTCGAAGATAGCAACAACTTCATAGTTGTTGTAATTCCAAGAGCGGTTGGGAACTCGACAAATTGCTATCTTCCGTAGAAGACATTCACCATGATCGTATTTGAACATGTGCACAATACCAGTGTGCTCAACCTCTGGGCAGTATGCTGAGATTTTTGGAAGTGGAACCCGATCACGAGTGTACACATTCACAAGTTCCCACTCGCAGTTGGACCCAATGTAAACAACCCAATCTCCTTTTGCGTCTGCCCAAGCCTTACCCTCAAGTGATGGCATCTTAACATCATACATATCATTATCAAGCGGCATGAACTTGCATAGGGCGAGGCCCCTGTCGTCCTGGCGCCAGTCATCAGTGTCACGGCGAAGAAGATAGGGGAGGTCAAACCGCTCCTTGACTCTTGGGTTCCTTGTAATGTTGTTATTAGTTGAGTCGAGAATGGGCTTAAACGAACCTGCCATGCTAGCCGAGGTGATGACGTCGCACCGATCAGTGAGTTCCTCCACCACGTCATCTTTCAGATCGAGGCAAGAATAACGGGGTCGTTTACGGCCTGTTCCGTCCATGGAGAATACGATCGAACAATGGCAGAAGAAAGGGTGAAGGGATGAAGGAAAATGGAGGACGTAGAGGAAGAGCGTGCGACAGTAGTTCCAAATCGAGAGGGAAAGGCGAAGAGTCGGTGGACCGTTGCCAGTTTGCCACGATTCACGAAGAGGCGCCCCGGCCTACACGTCCGTTCGGAAATACTACTACTCGCCATCATCTCACTTATATGTTGGAACGGGACCACATTTCAACGAAACATGGTGTGTAATTTCTCGTGCAAAATGCATTAGTTATCGACCTTTATTTTTTTGAAAGTTTGCCGCATTAGTTATCGACCTTTATTTTTTTTAGCATGCAATCTGAATGGATAGCTCCTGTGGTCATCACATGTGAGAGGATATAGTGATGGTTGATTCACCCGAGCAACTTATTACTGTGGGAATATGGGAGTAGCAGCGGATTCAAGGAACAGAAAAATGATGGTTGCTTCGTCCGAGCAACTTACTGTGGCGAAGGTGGGGCTCTGTGATTTGACTACTCACTAGTCATTACTACTGCGGCGCAACGACCGGGTGAATCTTTCCCTGAAGTTGTGTTGTGCACTCAACATTGCTACATGGCAGGTGGAGCCGGATGAAGGATGTCCAACATGTCGGCGAAACGAAGTTGAATTGTTTCTTGTATTGCTATCAATCCTCCAGGATTTGTTTATATGTACGCATAATTTTGATGAAATTGTACTGTGATGCTATGAAGGTTTCAACTCTGGTTCCCGCAGGAAAAAAAAGGTTTCAACTTAGTATTCATGTGTCTTGCCTCGAGATTATCTCGTTACAACATTCCATCAAATATAAATGAAACTACCATGGCTAATGCGTCTCAATGGTTCGCAGATCAGCGCCAATATTCACATCACAACTAAAGACAAAGTTGTGAGAAGGTGCACAAATAAAGAAAAAAATATAATTGATCGATGTTGTTCGTAGGCATGGCTCCATTTCCTTGGCACAGTGTTCATTACTTGGCAGCTAGTTTCACCCAGCTCCGTAGCCAAAAAACAGGTGTATAAAGGACACCACAATCCAATCATTTTGTGCAGCTCCACTAAAATCGAGCGGACCATACCTGTTTGTAAAGATATCCAGTCAGTGTGATTACAATAATAGTGGAACTAGATGATGAAACATAACACACATAAATAGAAGCCGATCACCTCTACGATCTCTCTTTAGGACTAACTTCTTGTTGGAGAAGATTAGGCATGGAGTTGGATGAGGAGGATAGCAAAACCAATCTCCCTTTCCGCAGTCCCATAGAAATGTAAAAACATTGCCCGTGTGACATTTTGGCGGAACTACACAAAACACTCTTCAGAAAAGTGATTTGTGCAGTTCACCAAAAGGTCGCAATAGCAACGAGGTGAAAATGGATAGCCCTGTTTGCAAAAGGAGGTCGAAAAGAAACAATTACTTCCCAATAACACGAGTTGAAGACACATACGCCGACAAAAAAGAAGCATGTTCCATGTAATAAGGGAAAGATAGCACATGGTGGTTTATCAAAATGGTTTGAGGAGGAGATTGCAAGATGGAAAGTACGCCGGCCAAGATATGATTTAAGCAAACAACTAAAGAAGATCCACATGCAGCAACATGGGAAGATGGGCAGTGGAGCAAGGCCGGAGGAAGCTGTACCTGAGGGTCATCGGGATGTTACTAGGAGAGCGCCGGCAGCCGGGATCTGCCCATACGGCGGCAGCGAGCAAGTGGCGAAGGCCATACCATGCCGGAGCTTGGTCAGAGAGAATGGCGGGTACCGCAGATCGGGACGTGCTTCCTCAACACCGTCGAACAGAGAGACGATGCACATTCTCCCTTTCCGTCGGCAGACGGGATGCGGCCGGATCACTGACCAACCCTGAGAGAGAGAGAGGCCATGTCGGCCTTGTGTGACATGGTGTGACGATAGACAAACCCATTTTTCCATTTTTCCCATGACAATCGTTTTATATTCTGTACATTCCATTGAGGAATATATAACTTTATTTAAGGCTAACGCGTCAAGTCGAACTTTATTCCATCTAGGCATGGTACCCGACCTCCTTCGAGGAAACAACCGCTACATGCGTCGAATTATCACATGGGCTGCCTTTTCGTACAGAAACAAACTCCACCGTGTACCCGCGCGGGTGTGGCCAGGAAGGAGACATGAGTACGTGCGTCCTACGTGGACTTCTTCTTTAGGTGCAGGTACGTACGTGGGTGGGTGTGAGAGAGATGGTTTGTGCAAAACAAAGCCAATGTGTTGATAGAATTGAAAACAGGGATGAAGTGTGTGGCTGCGCGATCAATAAAGAGTGCCATCGAATTTGTGTTTGCCCACGTCAAAGATACAGGGCGGCTGGCCTACTGGAATTTCAGAGGGCAGAGGTGCAGTTTTTCTCCATGGCATGGATACCTACCTACAACGTTCGACTATCGGTGTGTGTGTGTGGGGGGGGAGGGGGTAGAGACCGATCGACTAGTATATGTGTGGGGAAGGAGAGAGACCTAGCTATGTATTGAGGGAGATCGATTGACATCCATGGATATGTGTAGCAGAGGAATAAGGTTGGGAAAAAGACAAAGGTAGAGCGTCGGAGGGTTGGTGGTGGAGTGGTGTCGCACAAATGGTGGGAGAGGCCTGCTAGACAAACGGAGGGTATGAGTTCAATATCAATAAGAGAGGGCGAGGGATGTCCGTCTGTCTATGCACGTGCGTGTGAGAGACAGGCCGGGAGGTATTCGAGGATGATGAGGGGAGAAGATATGGTTGTGGTAAGCATACATAACTACATAGGAAGATCAACCGTCGTGTGTCCGAGAAAAGGAGAGACATAACTAGCGAGGTAAGTGTATTGATGCTTGGTGAAAATGAATTATAGTCGACCTGGCTATATGTAGGGAGATCAGTTCATATACACACCTGCATGTGTTAGAAGCAAATAAGGTCCAGAGAGGCAGACATGGGGAGAGGGTGTGGCTAGGTGGTGGTGCGAGAGGCCTACCATGTCGAGGGGGGAGGAGTGTGTGAGTATGTGATCAATGAAAAGAGGGGCGGGAGTGTGCACCTGCGTGGAATCGTATTGGACATAGGGGGCATGGATGGTGAGAAGAGAAGAGCGGAAGTATATATGTGTTTGATGTAGGCACACTTGGCTAGAGAGGTATATCGACCAGTGTGTGCTGGAAAGAAGGAGCCGGGGGCCTACACACACCGCTGGTGGACGACCTAAAGAGAAAGAATGAACGTGCGCGATGGACGGGATGCTAAGGGTGTGTGAGAGGGGGGCGGGCATGTGCATGCACGATAGAAAGTTAGCTCTAGCTAGCTACAAATAGAAGAGGAACGTGAAGGTGTAAAAGACGAACAAAGATCATAATTCATTATAAAAAAGTGGATACGGATACTTGAAGAAGATATCATAATGTAGAACATTGATTATAATTTGGGCTAGTGTGTGGCTTTTGCAACTCAGGCCTAAATACTTGTCATAATGTAGGGGGCGGGGCACTACACTTTGTGTGATAAACACGGTGTACATATGGAACATGGTTTAGATTATGAATATACAGTTAGTACATCAAATGTACTATTATTTGGAATCAACAACAAGTGTATTCAAAAAATAGAATTCGAGTTCATGTAGTACACATAGTTCATATCTATCTCTATAGTAATCATGTGGTGTATTATTAAGGTAATACACGAATGATGGTTGAAGTTGGCAACAATCATGATTGTAGATTCTTATTGAAATAGAGAAACGAATTCAAATTTAGTTCGGATTGCAGCGGTAGTGTAGACATTTATAATGCACTAAAATGTTGGTATGAGTAGGTTACATGCATTATACAGCAAGCGAAAAAATTTAATTGGACATAACAATGATTCATACTCCCTCCTTCCATCTATATAGGGCATAATGAGTTTTTAAAGACCGCCTTTGACTATTGACAAGATTAATAGTACATGACATGCACAATGTGTGAAAATTATATCATTGAAAGAACCTTTCACAGACGAATTTAACGGTGTGCTTTGTGTAAGTTGCATGTCATATATTATTGCTCTAATATTTGGTCAGAGATAGCATCGAAAAATGCATTAGGCCCTATATAGATGGAAGGAGGGAGTAGCTTTGAATAGCATTTGTATAGTAAAACGGGGCAAGACTCTCTCTTTGTGTGGTGTGAATAGTTTAAATTTTTTTGTTTTCTTTTTGGTTGAGGGAAGTGCGAATTGATTTGGTACGTACAAGTACAATATTACTACACGTTAGCCTTGTCCCTAAAATTCAATCCGCGCCTTGTTATATCCCGAAAATTCAGATATCATGCTCCCAAAACTAGCGCCTTCACAACCCGCGCCTTGCTATCCCAAAATTACAACATGCGCAAAAACTCCCTCCAGCTGCCAAATCCCAACACGCGAAATCCCCCTTCTAACCCTGAGCCGAAAGGGCCGTTAGTTCAAATCTGGGGGGGGGTACTTTTGTAACACACCCTACATTTTGGACAAACACGTCCCTAAGTCATGCTTCACCCCCTCCCATCGCCCCCTTTTTCACCATTCAAAATCCCAGGCCGCCATAACCTCTCCGCTCCAGCCGCGAAACCCCACCCTCCTCCGTCTGCCACCTCACCGCTGCCCAGCCGGAGCCTCTTCCCCGACGATGTCGTCCACCGCAACAGCTCGACATCCCTTGTCCACCTCCCCGGATGAGGATCCGTCATCCATCTCACCGTCCTGCCGGTTCAGCCGCCCCGTCCTCCACCTCCAAGGAGCTGCTCCGATTATTGCCTCATCTATCGCGGCTGCTCCATCCCCATAGTGCCACCTTAACCTGCTGCACCGGAACCGCAGCATCCTCCCCGACTCCTCGGACGTAGCCGAGGCCTACTTGCCGCCAACAAAGAGGTTGTACACTCATCACATCGCACCTTCTCCTTAACTCGACCTCCTGGCGCCGACGGTGCTCCATCCCGCACCCCCATGGAGCGGCTACCTTGAAGCCGGCGCCGCGGGCGACATCTTCACGGAGGCTCTCCCCTAGTGCGAGGCCCCTTCGGCGACGGCGTCGATACCAGCCGGATCTGTTGCTGCTGCTCCGGCTCTCGCTCTCTTGCCCAGCTGCTGCTGCTGCTCTCCCCCTCGCTCGTGCTGCTGCTCTGCTCTGATTTAGCCACACTTCAGTCGACTGAATCGACTTTTGGGTCAATCGATTTTCAGGGGTCGGGGGGGAGGGGGCTCGCCGGAGTTAAGGAAGAACCACCCGCAGCGGGGACGGAGGCTCGCCAGAGAGGTATAGAGCTATCTATCTTAGGGTTCAGGGTCGGGAAGGGGGGCTAGAGGGCTGGACGGGGCGGTGGTGGGGAGTTGTTTTGGGTCGGCGAGGCGGTGCTGGGGCCGGCGGTTCGGCCGGTGGTGGCTGGCGGCTCAGGGGGGTGAAGGTTGAAGATGAACTGTAGGCCCTCACTAAACTACATGTCAAGCGCCCCTCTTCTACCATTGCGTTCAGTTTCGACAGTAGCATTCAGATTCCACAGTAAATTTCAGTTTCGAAAGTTAAGTTCATAGTCAACAATTTTTACCTCATCTGTTGTAGTCAGGTCGTTTTTGGCGATGTAAATTTTGCATCCATTTTACATCATATATCGGAGATGCTATTAGAATCCCACTTGAGATTGACGATGGCTGTCTTTGCTGCTTCAGCCTTGACGTCTTACGGCTCACTGGAGCTGCTCCAATGACAGAACGATCCATCACAATAGAGTAGTGCCCTGGACGCTATCTACACATTCCATAGATCTTCCTCCACACCTTCGACAACCACCTCTGCCTCAACTGCTTCAGCGACCAACCCAATGATGCTGAGATCGACACGGCTATGGCAAAGAGGTTGTACACTTGTTGCATCACTTATTACTATATATTCAGGTTGATCCATTAGGGCTATTTTGGTTCAACAGAAAAACATAGCAATAGGGAATTTTCGAATGGCACTCTACTATTCAATTATTCATGCATTTTGTTGAAAGGAATGAGGCAAAACATCCACCTGGACCTACCTTTCAAAATCCTATGCATGAAAACAAGACCAAGTGCATTAGTGCCAGAATAACATTCTAAGTGTACACACTTTCATATGATTTCACTTTATTTTGGCCATGTTTCTTTGCATTCCTCTGCTATTCCAATTCATGTAAACCAAACACCCAAGTTGACAGAAATCCTATGTTTACAAATGCTCTGTTTACCATGTGCATTTTCCTATCCTATTCCGGTGTTTTTCCTATCCCTGCATTTTAAGACTCATGCAAGCCAAATGAGCCCTTACAGAATTACTTCGGTTACAGGTACATGTCGAAGGGAACTTTGTCTGGTTTGTCCTACTCCTGCCGCGACGTCGTCCACCTCACCTAAGCTGCTCCATCGGCAGAAGCATGCATCCACAAAACCAGACATCACGACTCCTGACCGTCTTTCACTGCCTCAAATCTCCTTCCCTGCCGCCGGCACCCACCGTAACGGCATCACCATCATCGACTCAGCAGATGAACCTGAGGAGTACACGGGTCCACAAGAGAGGTTGCACTCTTTTGTTTCTGCTTATGTTATGCATTGCTTAAACTTACCTGCTACTTTATCGTCATGTTCAGCTCTTGGACTCCCAAGTCAGGTCCAAATTAATGTTCAAACTTGAGTTCTAAATTAGTTGTGGGGCACATATCGAGGCAACAATGAATAGTATTTCTGTCTAATATCTGGTTAACCTATGGTATGCCTATGTTGTTCATCTTGGGTGGGAAACAAATAGTAAAGCAATCATCATCTGTCTTTTCATTATTTTAAAGCAATCATCAGCGTGCTTATCATTATGTTGGGATCCATCCACTGGTTGTTACCATCACTCTAAATTTCTGCATGCTCTCCTTACATAATCTCACCATATTTTTTCCGTATGCATGTCAGATATTATACACAGTCATGCTGAACATGTAGAGAAAAAGAGAAGAGTTTTGCGCGGCAATACAATGTCATGCAGACATCGCTCCATGGTGGGTTCAATAGCAAACCCTCCCCACCCCTCTCCAGATTGTAATCTAGAGGAAGATATCTGTTCTGAGGCGGATTCAGACACCACTGACCACTCCTATTTACCCCCCAAGGTGTTTTCTCTACCTTGGCATGATGATGTTAGTCATACCATGCATATGTTGCCTAGTAGTGCCTACTTTTGACATCATATATGTCATCTGCTTAGTTTAGACATGTTCTGTAATGCCACCTATTTAGTTTCTGTATCATATATGAGAATTATGCAGTCTCATGTCTTTTAGCCAGCCATAATATATGTGAAATGTGCAATGCCATCTGTTTAACCAGGCATCATATATTTGAATGATATCGCGCCCATCCTTTTCTTCATTACATTTCCATTTGTCAACAATGTTTGTACATTAAACTACTCTTCCTTTGAATCAGCCAATTGGGTGGGAGATGGAAAAATCTGGAGTGAAAACAAGGCCTTCAGAGCAGACAGTGCTACCTATCGAAGCAGATCTCTAGTTGGGTCCCGATAGCTCCTCAGAGATGGATTCAGAGAGACATGACCAGTCCTATTCCCCCACTGAGGTGTATGCTCTAACTTGGCATAGTTATACTACTCATATCATGCATATGGTGTCTTGCGTTGCATAGTTTAGACATCATATACACAATATTCAACACCATGTTCTTAGTTCAGACATCATATCGAATGCCCTTTATTTAGCAAATAAATCACATATGTGAATTAAATGTTGCGATCCTGATTACTTAGATAACATGTAGGTGAATTATGTCATGCGATCCTGTTTAGTTATTCATCATATCTTTGAAATATGTTATGCTATGCTATCCAGTTTAGATAGACATCATATATGTGAAATTATGTCATGCTATCCATTTTAATTAAACAATATACATGTCAACTATTTCATGCCCTCTTTTTTCCACACTATCTATTGCATGTGTCTCTCATACAATGTCTGTACATTCAACTATGTTTCCTGTTTATCAGCCATTTGTATTGGAGCAGGTGATGCCAGTATCTAGCGGACTAAAAACACAGTCTTCAAATAAAACAGTGCTACCTCTTGGTGGAGATAGCACCCCGGTTGTACATGCACAAGAACCAGCCCTATCACACATAAGCCAAACTCTCGCAGATTGTACCCCTACTGCGATGGACAGAGAACCAGCTTCACCCAATCTAACCCCAACCCCAGCCGATAGTAACCCAGTTCCTGTTGACACAACACCATCTCCACCACAGAGCTCCCAAACAAAAGCAGTTAGTAAGGCAGATCCAGTGCCCAAAGGGCCGGTACAATCACGGCGAACCCCAACTCCACCAGTTAGTATGCCTATTCCTGTGGAGGAAGCACAACCAACTAGTCGTAGTTTAGCATCTATCGGATTTGATGTTGTTAAATTGTATGTGCGTATCTTCCCATCTTGGAAGTATTATACTAAAGATGAAGGAAAATGCCAGTTGCAGGTGTTTGTCCAGAGTTATGTGTAAGTAATGTTATTCATGGCAATTACTTTGCTTCGTCCCATACATCCTACCTCCATGATGGTTATAATACAGCAAATTTTCCCATTTTTCTCTATAGAGAAGGACCGATTTGGAAACACAAGATGAGGTAACCTGTGCTAATATCTCTGCTATCTTCAAGAATTCTTGGTGGCAATATCGGAATTACCTGAAGAAAACATACTTCACCGGCAAAGAAACTCATCAAATTCCCTTACATTCTCCCGAGACACATTTACTGGACGATGACTGGGAACGCCGTGTTCTGTACTGGTCCCGAACCAAGAATGTGGTAAGGTCTATGAGCTCATTTTCTATTTTTAAGTATTATATTCTTGCGTCTTAATGTACTCTGTTCATGTAGAACAAGTGCCTAAACCTGAAGAACAACTTTTCTAATTTAAGATTCCATTGCTATCATAGTTCGAAAAAGCGCTAGGCGTTAATTGTGCATTTTGCCACCGCCTTGCGCTTTACTGACCAAAGCGCATGCTTATGCGCAGTTATGCACAGATTAAGCATAGTTATGCGCAATGCGTTTTGCCAACGCCTAGAGCCTAGGCGCGCTTAAGCGCTCGCTTAGGCGCGCCTTTTTTAACTATGATTGCTTTGCTCTTGTATCAGTGTATTTACTCATACAAACTTATTTTTAAATTGAAGGATCCAATTGAAACTCCAATGGCACAACAGGTATGTTCACGCATGTTTCTTTAACAGGTTTGCTCTTATCAATAGCTCTGTTGATTTCAATTTCAATTGTGTATATAGTTGATTTTCATATCATGCACATTACTAGCATCACAACACAGCCAATAGTGTTGTTGTACATGTAGACCCGTGGTACCCATCTGAAATCTTGTTGTGCCGTGTAGTTTCCCACACTTCGTATTCTTTCACTGCTGCTTTGTCTTCAACTGATATGATTTGAACCGTGTCTCTATTTTGATTTGGCAAGACAATGCAGTGACCATAGGACATAGATATATGTTTGTTTGATGCTTTTATTATGTACTAGTACTTGGCAATAGAAGTCTTGGTAGTTTAATCATATCCACCTTACTAATGAACTGGTTCACCGAAATGAGTTTCATATACTGGTACATGCTAAACTTGTTATGTGTCTGCTTGTTTCTTCTTTTAGAATGTTGAAAGAATATTGGGGAAGAGTGCCTTATTAAGCAATGGTAAAGGAAGTAATGCAGATAAGGTTCAGGATAGTGACACATTCTTGTTGGTCTCCAACAAAGCTGATAAAACAGCTAAGGAATACTATCTTGAAGACGTCGAAACAACCCCAAAGTCCTGTCTTGGTTTAGTGTGCGAGTTACTGGCCACTACCGCTTGCACAAGCTATTAAAACTCATTGTCTGAATTAGTTTAGTTTCTTGAGTCTCAACTACAAGATGAAAGACATCGATTAGCTGTGCTGCGACAAGAAGCGGAAGGACTGCGGAAGTCCCTGGAGCATTCAGATGCATACTTTCTGGTGCAACAACAAGTGTTGGAGGATTTTAGTGCCAAATAGGACAAAGCTAATAAGCTTGCTAAGCTTATTGCCAGCATGGTGGATACCCAGGATAATGTTTCTTGAGCTCTTCTGAAGTTGTTTCAGTTATGCTCTTGTTTTTCTGCCGTGTTTATTTGCACTAGTGGCCAATTTTGACGTCCAGTGTATGTAATATGCTGCTTTGTTCCCTATATTTGCACTGGTGGCGAACTTTGATGCCCAGTGGATGCAATATGTGTAATAGCGGTAATAGGCTAGCGTTTATTGCTTGCTTATTTATTTCCTTATTGTCTTGTTTAGCTGTTTGCTTGTAGTCACTGCAGTTCTTTTTATGTGTTTTTCTAGTGGCGATAATAGCCTATTTTGGTAACTAGGCCAAAATAATCATGGCAACACATGGACTGTTGTAACCATGGGCCTCCTGCAGGCCGTATGATCCATGGGCCTTCTTCCGGCCGTACGATCCATTGGCCTTCTATACAGGCCGTAGGATCCATTGGCCTTCTATACAGGCCTTAGGATTCATGGGCCTTCTACGGGCCGTACGATCCATGGGCCTTCTACGAGCCATACTATTCATGGGCCTCATACGGGTCGTAGGATCCGTGGGCCTTCTACGGGGCGTATCATCATTCCGCCAATCATGGGCCATACTATTCGTGGACCATAATGGGCCATTAATAGGCCGTATTTGATAACTCTATGAAAACAACCCAACGGGTTTTTTTGACATGAATACGGCCCAGCGTATTAACGGTCCGCTAACCGGCCGACCGTAACGACGGGCTGAATTTGGCCCATAAGCAGAAAATGACAGTAACGGGCCGTATGCAGCCGAATGCTGCCAATGAGCCAAAGAATCAATGGGCCCTGAGAAGGCCGAAAGATAACTTGGGCTGGAAACGGCCCAATGGAATAACGGGCCGTCAATGGGTATAAAGTGATACACTGTTAATTACGGGCCTGTTTCACCACGGGCCGTTAACGGGCCAAGATTTACAAAGGGCCTCATATGGGCCAAAAGAAGTCATGGGCCACACATGGGCCGGAAGTTAAAACGGGCTGGAATCATATTGGACGGCCCAGATGAGGCTACTGGGCCTAATGAATTCGGATAGGGCGTAACAGGCCCTGGGTTAGCGGGCTTTAAATGGGCTATATTCGAACAGGCCGTTAACAGGATTTCCGTGGGCTGGCTCGCCACCTTTTAACCAAGTCAAACGGGCCGTCCTTTTCATAGGAATGGGCCTCTGTTGGGCCGTGCCACGTGTCGTCGTATCATAGGCGCCTTTTGTCCAATGAGAGGATGACATCTGTCCCAACGGTGAGCCGACACGTGTTTCCTCCAGCCAATGATGATTTTACACGTGGAAAATCCCCATTGGTCGGGGCTGTTAACGGGTTATCGGATCCAAAACCCGACTCGACAGCTTAACGGCGTTCCGTTACGGTGGATGCCACATGTCGGTCACCCTTGACGAAAGCACTTCTGTGACACGCCATTCATCGTCATGGAAGTGGACACTTCCGTGATGATAATTTTGGTAATGTCATGGAACACTTCTACGACAACACAGGTATGACTATCTTGATTCTATCATAACATCGTCATGGATGTACATGCATGACAAAAAGCGCGACCTACTGTGACAAACCCGTATCATCACGAGGTGTATTTTTTTGTAGTGCGTATGGCTGTCCCTGTAAGTTAGTGCCTCTTAGGGTTCACGACTAGCCATGTCAGCCCGGGCTCCTTGTCATATGGATGCTAGCGACACTATCATACATGTGTGCCAAAAGGCGCAAACGGTCCCGGGCAAGGTAAGGCGACACCCGTGGGAATACCGTGCGTAAGGCCGCAAAGTGATATGAGGTGTTACATGCTAGATTGGTATCGTGTGACCCGTACTTGTGCGTATGATATGTATGGCTCTCTGAGCCTTTAAATAAAGTACTTGAGTTGTAGAGTCATGTTGTGATGCCATGTTGTATTTGCACATATCGAGCATATTGTGTGTATGATTGAAATGCTTGGTATGTGTGGGATCTGACTATCTAGTTGTTTATCCGTGGTAGCCTCTCTTACCGGGAAATGTCTCCTAGTGCTTCCGTTGAGCCCTGTTAGCTTGCTACTGCTCCAGAACTCTTAGGCTGGCCGGCATGTGTCCTTCTTCGATCCTGTGTCTGTCCCTATAGGGAAATGCCACGCAATGACTACAACCCGGTTTACCGGAGTCCTGCTAGCTAAGTTGCTACAACCCGGATTCACTCGTTGATGACCGACATGTTCATTGTTGGGTCACGTATGCCTGTCCCTGTAAGTTAGTGCCGCTTTGGGTTCATGACTAGCCATGTCTGCCCGGCCTCCTTGTCATATGGATGCTAGCGACACTATTATATACATGTGCTAAAAGGCGCAAACGATCCCGGGCAAGGTAAGGCGACACCTGTAGGAATACTGTGTGTGAAGGCTGCAAAGTGATATGAGGTGTTACATGCTGGATCGGTGTGGCATTGAGTCGGGGTCCTGACAACATTGGCATCAGAGCCGGACTGCCAGTAGGTTCTTCAAGCCAAACTGGTCGATGTTGAGTCTAGAAATGCTTTAGTTATATATAGGGGAATTGATTGTGGGATGGAACGTAAGGTTCTTTTTACTCCTTTACCTCAAGGCATTCTAATCTAGGCCAGTCCATTCTTTCCACCAGGGGTTATGGAGTAGGATCTCTTCTCTCTATCAGGCTCACGTGTTACTAATCCGTAGTACCTTATAGGATTGATGGTTGCAAGCCTAGTTCAGTTCTACTACTCCAATATGTTTTTAAGATGGACCCAGAACCCTGATATGATGTTATTGAGTGTCTATGCAATCTTTTGCAAAGTGTCTCAAAACCCTTTTTGAGCATTTACAGCCGTTATGCTGTCAAATTTTTGCTAGAAATTCTAATGTCTTTAATTTGTCGGTGATCCAAATGTCGACCCGCACTGTTCATCAGGTGGTTCGCTTGACCTACGACATTGACATGCCCGGGCATACAGCTATGTTGGTACGGGTGATGACTGGGGTCAGTTATCGATGGTATCTTGAGTATACTGTCGAGGAGCAGTTCTGCTCTGTACTATGAGGATTTTTCCAGCCTATCCCGGTTCCACTGACCCTCTGCATTGGTCCTATGGACTCGGTATCACCATAGAGATGTCTGTTCAGGATGCAGCCAACTCGATGATTTCTATCGTCCGAGCTGGGTATGCTTGCTGAATGACACTGAGTTCCGCTATTTACCGGCAGCACGCACTGGTTCAGAGGGCTACTACACTGGGTTCTATGCTGATGCTGCTCTTGAGGAGCCACTTCTATGCACTACTACCGAGATGCTAGAGGAGAGAGATCGGGAGAACTGTGCTCTACGCATGGAGTTGTATAACACCCACCAGGACCACTGGGCTACACTGACGCGACTTGCACCCGCCGTTCAGACAGGCTACCTAGATATGCATGACCTGTATTCTGTTCGCACACGTCTTCCGGCTCGCATGGATTATGCAGACGTTGGAGGTATCACTCCTCCGCGCGGGCGCCGTCTTCCACCCTTCATGGGGCCGAGGCCTCATCCGAGCCCGTACGATCCACAGTCTCGTCATGATCGTGAGTTCCCGGATCCACACGTGTCACTTCTAGGCTATGCGAGGGACTTCTGCGAGGTCAATTACAGATCTGGAGATGACTGAGCCAGATCGCGAGACTAGTAGTTTGTAGTAGTCATATTTCCACGTTCCTGCGTGTCCTGTGGAATATGACGTAGTTTGTACTAGGTTCCGGATGTGTAGAAAAGTAATGTATAGGAGCTTGGGATGCCTCCTATCGGTGTCAAAACCGGCGGATCTCGGGTAGGGGGTCCCGAAATATGCGTCTAGGCGGATGGTAACAGGAGACGAGGGACATGATGTTATACCCAGGTTCAGGCCCTCTTGATGGAGGTAAAACCCTACGTCCTGCTTGATTAATATTGAAGATGTGTGTTACAAGAGTGGATCTACCACGAGATCAAGGAGGCTAAACCCTAGAAGCTAGCCTATGGTATGATTGTTGTAATGGTTGTTCGTCCTATGGACTAAAACCCTCCGGTTTATATAGACACCGGAGAGGGCTAGGGTTACATAGAGTCGGTTACAATGGTAGGAGATCTACATATCCGTATCACCAAGCTTGCCTTGCATGCCAAGGAAAGTCCCATCTGGACACGGGACGAAGTCTTCAATCTTGTATCTTCATAGTCTTGGAGTCCGGCTGACGATGATAGTCCGGCTGTCCCGACACCCCCTAGTCCAGGACTCCCTCAATAGCCCCTGAACCAGGCTTCAATGACGATGAGTCTGGCGCGCATATTGTTCGGCATTGCAAGGCGGGTTCCTCCTCCGAATAATCCATAGAAGATTGTGTACACCAGGATAGTGTCCGACTCTGCAAAATAAATTCAACATTCCACCGTAGAGAGAATAATATGTACACAAGTTCAATCTGCTGACGTATTTTGTGGTACGACGTCACACCACTACCAAGCCTTTACTTGAATTGTTTTTTATTATACCACCTCAGCGCGTTTAGCGAAGCGGTTTCCTTGGCACGTCTTATCGAAGCAGAGATCGTGTTCCCCTTATTCCGGGATTCCCATCAATACAGACACGGGTAACCCAACCGCGCCATTGATGGTGGCGCTTGGGGGATAAGCGAGTTTTACCAGGCCGGTGGGGATGCATAGTCTTCGTCCGCCCATATATAAGGGGATAAGGATCCACCTTTTTACCTACGCCTTCTTCCTCCTTTGCCTATCCGTCTTCGCGCACTCAACCTCCAGCGCCCAAGTTCGCACATCTCGTCTCAACCTTCTCCAGTCATGTCCGGAACGGGAGGCAAGTGGATGGCCTCCTCCGTCACGAAGGGGCACATCGAAAGGCTGTGCAACGCCGGATACCTATCCAGTGACATCGCGCACCGTCTCCCCAACAAGGGGCAGCTCATCCCCACCCCCAGGCCCCATGAGAGGGTGGTCTTCCTTCCCCATTTCCTCCGCGGACTGGTCTTTCCACTTCATCCCTTTGTCCGGGGGCTCATGTTCTACTACGGCTTGGATTTCCACGATCTGGCGCCGAACATCATCCTCAACATCTCGGCATTTATCGTCGTGTGCGAGGCCTTCCTCTGCATCCAGCCCCACTTCGGCTTGTGGCTCAAGACCTTCAATGTCAAGCCGAAGGTAGTAAAGGGGAATCAGGCAGAGTGCGGAGGCGCCATGGTGGGTAAGATACCCAACGTCGTCTGGCTCGAGAGCGCCTTCGTGGAAACCATCAAGGGATGGCAATCGGGGTGGTTCTACATCACCGAGCCGCGTGACCCTAAATGTGTGTGGCCCCCGAATTTAGATCTGGAGTCACCACGCGGCTCACCTCTTGGAAAGAGAGTGGCCTGACTTGGGGCGATTCGGAGGAGCTGACCGGACTCCAAGCCTGTATCCAGAAGCTGGTGAACAAGAAGCTCAAGCTTGTCAACGTGGTCCAAGTCATGCTCATCCGCCGTATTCTCCCATGCCAAGAGCGGGCATTTAAATTGTGGGAGTTCAATCCGGCACAGCACCAAACCTTGAGCAGGCTCTTCGACACTAGGTACGAAGATGCCTGGAAGGTGCTCTTCAAGGGCGCCGAAGCTCCCGCATCCGCCACTAAAGATCGCGGATTTCGCTCGCAGCGTCCAGCTGACGAGGTCAGTGATTCTACCCCTCTACGGGACACTTGTCTTTAATAGTTCGACCTCACGCGGGATTTAATCTCCCCTTTCCTTTGACAGGACTGGATGAAGAAGGCCGAGCAGATTATCTGTCCGGCTCCCATGCCAGAAAACCCAGTAGACTCCCGTCTAGCGGGGCTGCTGGTTCCGGCACCACATGTGGTGCCGGAGAAGAAGGCCAAGAAGGAGGCCACGGGTACTCGAAAGAGTTCCCGTTTTCAGGTGTCCGATGACTCCGAGGCGGACTCCTCCCCCGAAGGCGAGGAGGAGAAAGAGGACTCTCCCCTAGAGGGGGGAGAGAGGAAGAGGAAGGCTTCCCCAACGGGGGAAGCCGAAGGGTCCAAGAGGGGAAGGACCCTTCCTCCGGACAGCCCCGCCAACGCCAACGACGGCGACGAGGAGTGGCCCTCAAGGGCCAAGCCCCTGGCAAGATCGTAAGTATCCAGATTCCTGAGTGATCTGTAATTTCTTTCTTGTGCCACGTAGTGTCCTTCTAATGCCGCATACTATCTGTAGCCCGGTCGAGGAGGACCTTCCCGCCTCATCCAGCGGGTCCTTGGCTCCGTCGGACGTAGATTCCATTCCGACCGCCTCCACCCCTCGCGATGCTGAGGACGCCGAGGTGGAATCCCAAGAGGGGACCCACCAGGAGGGGGAGGCTTCGGAGGTGCCACAAGGCAACCTCCCAGACTTCACGCCGGACACCATGCCGGAACCCACAGTGGTTCCGGAGTCCGGCAGGCGGCCCCTTCGCAAGAAGGGCAAGACCGTGACACCGGCGGCCTCCGTCCAACCGGAGGCGCCGGACAACTTGTTAGAGGCGCTCAACGGCGCTTCCATCGAGGAAGAACACCGCACTATTACGAGTGCAGTGATTCAGAAGGTTCAGCTTGCCAAGAGCGGGCTGACCGAAGCTTGCAGCAGCCTTCTAACAGGCTTTGAGGTAAGAAGTTTAAAATATGTAATGTGATACCGCATAGACAGTAGCCCCTGATGCTCGGTTCGGTGTTCGGAAAGAAAAACCGGACTGAGGATCTAAAAAAGATATACGCAGGAGTGCTAAAAATTATGTCAATATGGGTTTGCAGGCTGCGCTGCTGACCTCTGCCGCACTAACTGCGGAGGTCGGTGCTTTGAAGCAGGACCTCGAGCGGTCCGAGCGAGAGCTCGGCCTTGCCAAGAAGCAGCTCGAGGAAAAAGAAGGTGAGTAACACCACTTTGAAATTTGTACCTTACAGAAAAGGATTTTGGTTGCAATAGAAATAACAAGGATAACGTGGGTACTGCAGGGGCCACGAACGAGGTGGCAACCCTGAAGGAGGCCGTGTCCGCGGCCGAGCGCAATGCGGCTGCAGAACGGGTGGAGCGAGAGAAGCAGGAGGCGCGGGTGGCGGAGGTGCAGCAAGAGCTCCAGGCTCTCATGGAAAAGGATGAGAGTTTGGAGCGCGACTCGAAGACTCGAGAGTCCGAGCTTGCCTCGGCTCTTGAAAGTGCCAAAGCCGCCAAGGCCGAGGCCCATAAGTCCCTCCAGGAGATTGAGGCGATGAAGAAGATAGCGGCGGGTAAGGCATTTTTCGTGCAAAGCAAGCATGTGAATGTAAATTCCCTGTTACTTACCCGAATTCGGAGCTCTCCAGGGGCGTTTGCAGATCTGCCTCGCAGCGTGTCCGATGTCGCCGCATTCTACCGGGCCGAGGAGGGGAGCTCAACGGAGAAGGTCTTCTGGTCTCTGTATGCTGAGGCCAGACATCCGGTGCCCCCTAGCGACCAGCTGAAGCAGCTGGTCGAGCTCCACAAGGTAGCCGAGCATGCCATGAAGGGCCTTATAGTCCGGATGTGGCCTGGAGGGGCCATGCCTGGGAGCTACTTTGGCCTCGTGCGGCGGCTGGTGGATGCGTGCCCTTGGGTGGAGGTCATCAAGCGCTCCGCCTGCATTGAAGGTGCCCGTCGGGCCCTTGCCCGCGCAAAGGTGCACTGGGGCAGGCTGGATGCTGAGAGGCTTCTAACGGACGCGCCGCCGGCGGGCAAGGAGTATCGTACGCCCGAAATGTACTATAAGACTGTCCTGAAGGGTGCCCGCAAGATTGCGGATGAGTGCCCCAGAGATGTAATTTTTGAGTAGACTTGCAATGTCTTATCCTGTGCGCTGAAAACTTTGTTCATATGCGCTAAGCAACGCTTGTTTGATTTAAAATGTTACCTTCTGTGCAGCTGTTTATCAAATCTGAGAGATGGCAAGTCGTCGGCTTCAGCCCCCATGCCACGAGTGCTGGAGTGTTCGGGATAAACTTGAGCGCTCTTGTTCCCATTTTTGGGTCCATCTAGGGAGGCGCTCAACACAACGAACAAGGCAACCGGACTTATAATGCTTGAACACTCTCACTTAGCCATAGAATTCTATAATTTTAAATTTTGGCGAAGCCCCTAGTGTTCGGAAGACCGAATTCGGGGCGCTATCCACGCCTTGGCCGGACATAGACGGTTCCTCGCTCTAAGCGGCGTAAGTCTTTAAGGACTCGAAAAGACCTCTCGAACAGCGACCAGCTCTCGCCTTATCATGACGGTCAGTTTTAGCTTTCTCCACTGAGGCGTTAACCCAGCTCAACTGGGGCGCAATCGCAGTGGTTCTCCCAGTGCTACCTTAGCCGACGGAACGGAACGTAAGGTACCAAAACATGGGAGCCGGGAAAACCCAACTATTGACCCAAGACATGATTCAGAGCCGATGCATATAGTGCTATAAGTTCGGGGTGCCGCACTTGTGAAAGTGTTCGGACTTCACACCATAAATCGGGGAACATAAGCCCCTAGTGTATTCTACCATACTGAATTGTACGGATGCGAGATGTCATAAGTGAACATACATATATAAATAAAGGAAATGCAATTATAAGCGAAAAATGATGCTTTGCTCAGCCCCTCTTATAGCGTTGTTAGTTGCAGGTGATGTTGAAGATTGCTCCATGGTGGACAGGATTATGTTTGGGATATCACAATATCTCTTATTTAATTAATGCATCTATATACTTGGTAAAGGGTGGAAGACTCGGCCTTATGCCTGGTGTTTTGTTCCACTCTTGCCGCCCTAGTTTTCGTCATATCGGTATTATGTTCCCGGATTTTGCGTCCCTAACGCGGTTGGGTGATTTATGCGACCCCCTTGACAGTTCGCTTTGAATAAAACTCCTCCAGCAAGGCCCAACCTTGGTTTTACCATTTGCCTCACCTAGCCCTTTCTCCCTTGGGTTTACGGAGCCCGAGGGTCATATTTATTTACCCCCGCCGGGCCAGTGCTCCTCCGAGTGTTGGTCCAAACTAGAGAACCATGCAGGACCATTCCTTGGCAACTTGGATTACGTCGGTGCCTGTACGCTTCCCTTATCCGATGTGCCCTGAGAACGAGATATGTGCAGCTCCTATCGGGATTTGTCGGCACATCGGGCGGCTTTGCTGGTCTTGTTTTACCATTGTCAAAATGTCTTGTAAACCGGGATTCTGAGTCTGATCGGGTCTTCCTGGGAGAAGGTATATCCTTCGTTGATCACGAGAGCTTATCATGGGCTAAGTTGGGACAACCCTGCAGGGTATAAACTTTCGAGAGCCATGCCCGCGGTTATGTGGAAGATGGGAATTTGTTAATGTCTGGTTGTAGATAACTTGACACTAGATCCGAATTAAAACGCATCAACCGCGTGTGTAGCCGTGATGGTCTCTTTTCGGCGGAGTCCGGGAAGTGAACACGGTTTCTGGGTTATGTTTGACGTAAGTAGGAGTTCAGGATCACTTCTTGATCATTGCTAGCTTCATGACCGTTCCGTTTGCTCTCTTCTCGCTCTTATTTGCATATGTTAGCCACCATATCATGCTTAGTCGCTACTGCAACCTCACCACTTTACCCCTTCCTTTCCCATTTAGCTTTGCTAGTCTTGATACCCATGGTAATGGGATTGCTGAGTCCTCGTGGCTCACAGATTACTACAACAACAGTTGCAGGTACAGGTTTTGCGATGATCATAACACGAGAGCGATGTTTGCTTGTTTTTGAGTTCTTCTTCTGCTTCTTCTTTGATCAGGGGATAGGTTCCAGGTCGGCAGCCTGGGCTAGCAGGGTGGATGTCATTTGAGTTTCTGTTTGTGTTTCATCCGTAGTCCGATGGTGCTCTTATGTAAGATGAAGTTGTATTCGTGTGGCATTGTATGCCTTTTGTATGTATCCCCATCTATTATGTAATGTTGATGTAATGATATCCACCTTGCAAAAGCGTTTCAATATGTGGTTCTATCCTTGGTGGGACCTTCATGTCTCTTTAGGATAGTATCCCATATTGGGCGTGATACAAGGCCCTTGTATTTAATTGCATCATAGTACTCATCCGTGTACAGAAACTGATTTTTGAGAAATATCCATCTAATCAAACCACGAAGGACGGCAACAAGCTTGTCGAAGATAGCAACAACTTCATAGTTCTTGTAATTCCAAGAGCGGTTGGGAACTCGACAAATTGCTATCTTCCGTAGAAGACATTCACCATGATCGTATTTGAACGTGTGCACAATACCAGTGTGGGCAGTATGCTGAGATTTTTGGAAGTGGAACCCGGTCATGAGTGTACACATTCACAAGTTCCCACTCGCAGTTGGACCCAATGTAAACAACCCAATCTCCATTTGCGCCTGCCCAAGCCTTACCCTCAAGCGATGGCATCTTAACATCATACGTATCATTATCAAGCGGCATGAACTTGCACAGGGCGAGGCCTCTGTCGTCCTGGCGCCAGTCATCAGGGTCACGGCGAAGAAGATAGGGGAGATCAAACCGCTCCTTGACTCTTGGGTTCCTTGTAATGATGTTATTAGTTGAGTCGAGAATGGGCTTGAACGAACCTGCCATGCTAGCCGAGGTGATGACGTCGCACCGATCAGTGAGTTCCTCCACCATGTCATCTTTCAGATCGAGGCAAGAATAACGGGGTCGTTTATGGCCTGTTCCGTCCATGGAGAATACGATCGAACAATGGCAGAAGAAAGGGTGAAGGGATGAAGGAAAATGGAGGAGGGAGAGGAAGAGCGTGCGACAGCAGTTCCAAATCGAGAGGGAAAGGCGAAGAGTCGGTGGACGGTTGCCAGTTTTCCACGATTCACGAAGAGGCGCCCCGGCCTACACGTCCGTTCGGAAATACTACTACTCGCCGTCATCTCACTTATATGTTGGAACGGGACCACATGTCAACGAAACATGGTGTGTAATTTCTCGTGCAAAATGCGATCTGGCCGCGTTGGCCCGAGGTGCCGCATTAGAATTTTTTGGAAGTTTGCCGCATTAGTTATCGACCTTTATTTTTTTAACATGCAATCTGAATGGATAGCTCCTGTGGTCATCACATGTGAGTGGATATAGTAATGGTTGATTCACCCGAGCAACTTATTACTGTGGGAATATGGGAGTAGCAGCAGATTCAAGGAACAAAAAAAATGATGGTTGCTTCGTCCGAGCAACTTAATGTGGCGAAGGTGGGGCTCTGTGATTTGACTACTCACTAGTCATTACTACTGCGGCGCAACGACCGGGTGAATCTTTCCCTGAAGTTGTGTTGTGCACTCAACATTGCTACATGGCAGGTGGAGCCGGATGAAGGATGTCCAACATGTCGGCGAAACGAAGTTGAATTGTTTTTGGTATTGCTATCAATCCTCCAGGATTTGTTTATATGTACGCATAATTTTGATGAAATTGTACTGTGATGCTATGAAGGTTTCAACTCTGGTTCCCGCAGGAAAAAAAAGGTTTCAACTTAGTATTCATGTGTCTTGCCTCGAGTTTATCTCGTTACAACATTCCATCAAATATAAATGAAACTACCATGGCTAATGCTTCTCAATGGTTCGCATATCAGCGCCAATATTCACATCAAAACTAAAGACAAAGTTGTGAGAAGGTGTACAAATAAAGAAAAAAATATAATTGATCGATGTTGTTCGTAGGCATGGCTCCATTTCCTTGGCACAGTGTTCATTGCTTGGCAGCTAGTTTCACCCAGCTCTGTAGCCAAAAACAGGTGTATAAAAGACACCACAATCCAATCATTTTGTGCAGCTCCACTAAAATCGAGCGGACCATACCTGTTTGTAAAGATATCCAGTCAGTGTGATTACAATAATAGTGGAACTAGATGATGAAACATAACACACATAAATAGAAGCCGATCACCTCTACGATCTCTCTTTAGGACTAACTTCTTGTTGGAGAAGATTAGGCACGGAGTTGGATGAGCAGGATAGCAAAACCAATCTCCCTTTCCGCAGTCCCACAGAAATGTAAAAACATTGCCCGTGTGACATTTTGGCGGAACTACACAAAACACTCTTCAGAAAAGTGATTTGTGCATTTCACCAAAAGGTCGCAATAGCAACGAGGTGAAAATGGATAGCCCTGTTTGCAAAAGGAGGTCGAAAAGAAACAATTACTTCCCAATAACACAAGTTGAAGACACATACGCTGACAAAAAAGAAGCATGTTCCATGTAATAAGGGAAAGATAGCACATGGTGGTTTATCAAAAATGGTTTGAGGAGGAGATTGCATGATGGAAAGTACGCCGGCCAAGATACGATTTAAGCAAACAACTAAAGAAGATCCACATGCAGCAACATGGGAAGATGGGCAGTGGAGCAAGGCCGGAGGAAGCTGTACCTGAGGGTCATCGGGATGTTACTAGGAGGGCGCCGGCAGCCGGGATCTGCCCATACGGCGGCAGCGAGCAAGTGGCGAAGGCCATACCATGCCGGAGCTTGGTCAGAGAGAATGGCGGGTACCGCAGATCGGGACGTGCTTCCTCAACACCGTAGACCAGAGAGACGATGCACATCCTCCCTTTCCGCCGGCAGACGGGATGCGGCCAGATCACTGACCAACCCTGAGAGAGAGAGAGGCCATGTCGGCCTTGTGTGAGATGGTGTGACGAGAGACAAACCCATTTTTCCATTTTTCCCACGACAATCGTTTATATTCTGTACATTCCATTGAGGAATATATAACTTCATTCAATGCTAACGCGTCAAGTCGAACATTATTCCGTCTAGGCATGGTACCCGACCTCCTTCGAGGAAACAACCGCTACATGCGTCGAATTATCACATGGGCTGCCTTTTCGTACAGAAACAAAATCCACCGTGTACCTGCGCGGGTGTGGCCGGGAAGGAGACATGAGTACGTGCGTCCTGCGTGGACTTCTTCTTTAGGTGCAGGTACGTACGTGGGTGGGTGTGAGAGAGATGGTTTGTGCAAAACAGAGGCAATGTGTTGATCATATCTCAATCAGAAAAACTTAACATATGCAATGTGTGTGAAACAGAGTCATGGACGTGAGATATCGATAGAATTGAAAACAGGGATGAAGTGTGTGGCTGCGCGATCAATAAATAGTGCCATCGAATTTGTGTTTGCCCACGTCAAAGATACAGGGCGGCTGGCCTACTGGAATTTCAGAGGGCAGAGGTGCAGTTTTTCTCCGTGGCATGGATACCTACCTACAACGTTCGACTATCGGTGTGTGTGGGGGGGGGAGGGGGTAGAGACCGATCGACTAGTATATGTGTGGGGAAGGAGAGAGACCTAGCTATGTATTGAGGGAGATCGATTGACATCCATGGATATGTGTAGCAGAGGAATAAGGTTGGGAAAAAGACAAAGGTAGAGCGTCGGAGGGTTGGTGGTGGAGTGGCGTCGCACAAATGGTGGGAGAGGCCTGCTAGACAAACGGAGGGTATGAGTGCAATATCAATAAGAGAGGGCGGGGGATGTCCGTCTGTCTATGCACGTGCGTGTGAGAGACAGGCCGGGAGGTATTCAAGGATGATGAGGGGAGAAGATATGGTTGTGGTAAGCATACATAACTACATAGGAAGATCAACCGTCGTGTGTCCGAGAAAAGGAGAGACATAACTAGCGAGGTAAGTGTATCGATGCTTGGTGAAAATGAATTATAGTCAACCTGGCTATATGTAGGGAGATCAGTTCATATACACACCTGCATGTGTTAGAAGCAAATAAGGTCCGGAGAGGCAGACATGGGGAGAGGGTGTGGCTAGGAGGTGGTGCGAGAGGCCTACCATGTCGAGGGGGAGGAGTGTGTGAGTATGTGATCAATGAAAATAGGGGCGGGAGTGTGCACCTGCGTGGAATCGTATTGGACATAGGGGGCATGGACGGTGAGAAGAGAAGAGGGGAAGTATATATGTGTTTGATGTAGGCATACTTGGCTAGAGAGGTATATCGACCAGTCTGTGCTGGAAAGAAGGAGCCGGGGGCCTACACACACCGTTGGTGGACGACCTAAAGAGAAAGAATGAACGTGCGCGATGGACGGGATGCTAAGGGTGTGTGAGAGGGGGGCGGGCATGTGCATGCACGATAGAAAGTTAGCTCTAGCTAGCTACAAATAGAAGAGGAACGTGAAGGTGTAAAAGATGAACAAAGATCATAATTCATTATAAAAAAGTGGATACGGATACTTGAAGAAGATATCATAATGTAGAAAATTGATTATAATTTGGGCTAATGTGTGGCTTTTGCAACTCAGGCCTAAATACTTGTCATAATGTAGGGGGCGGGGCACTATACTTTGTGTGATAAACACGGTGTACATATGGAACATGGTTTAGATTATGAATATATAGTTAGTACATCAAATGTACTATTATTTGGAATCAACAACAAGTGTATTCAAAAAATAGAATTCGAGTTCATGTAGTACACATAGTTCATATCTATCTCTAAAGTAATCATGTGGTGTATTATTAAGGTAATACACGAATGATGGTTGAAGTTGGCAACAATCATGATTGTAGATTCTTATTGAAATAGAGAAACGAATTCAAATTTAGTTCGAATTGCAGCGGTAGTGTAGACATTTATAATGCACTAAAATGTTGGTATGAGTAGGTTACATGCATTATACAGCAAGCGAAAAAATTTAATTGGACATAACAATGATTCATACTCCCTCCTTCCATCTATATAGGGCATAATGAGTTTTTAAAGACCGCCTTTGACTATTGACAAGATTAATAGTACATGACATGCACAATGTGTGAAAATTATATCATTGAAAGAACCTTTCACAGACGAATTTAACGGTGTGCTTTGTGTAAGTTGCATGTCATATATTATTGCTCTAATATTTGGTCAGAGTTAGCATCGAAAAATGCATTAGGCCCTATATAGATGGAAGGAGGGAGTAGCTTTGAATAGCATTTGTATAGTAAAACGGGGCAAGACTCTCTCTTTCTGTGGTGTGAATAGTTTAAATTTTTTTGTTTTCTTTTTGGTTGACGGAAGTGCGAATTGATTTGGTACGTACAAGTACAATATTACTACACGTTAGCCTTGTCCCTAAAATTCAACCCGCGCCTCGTTATATCCCGAAAATTCAGATATCGTGCTCCCAAAACTAGCGCCTTCACAACCCGCGCCTTGCTATCCCGAAATTACAACACGCGCAAAAACTCCCTCCAGCTGCCAAATCCCAACACGCGAAATCCCCCTTCTAACCCTGAGCCGAAAGGGCCGTTAGTTCAAATCTGTGGGGGGGTACTTTTGTAACACACCCTACATTTTGGACAAACACGTCCCTAAGTCATGCTTCACCCCCTCCCATCGCCCCCTTTTTCGCCATTCGAAATCCCAGGCCGCCATAACCTCTCCGCTCCAGCCGCGAAACCCCACCCTCCTCCGTCTGCCACCTCACCGCTGCCCAGCCGGAGCCTCTTCCCCGATGATGTCGTCCACCGCAACAGCTCGACATCCCTTGTCCACCTCCCCGGATGAGGATCCGTCGTCCATCTCACCATCCTGCCGGTTCAGCCGCCCCGTCCTCCACCTCCAAGGAGCTGCTCCGATGATTGCCTCATCTATCGTGGCTGCTCCATCCCCATAGTGCCACCTTAACCTGCTGCACTAGAACCGCAGCATCCTCACCGACTCCTCGGACGTAGTCGAGGCCTACTCGCTGCGAACAAAGAGGTTGTACACTCATCACATCGCACCTTCTCCTTAACTCGACCTCCTGGCGCTGACGGTGCTCCATCCCGCACCCCCATGGAGCGGCTACCTTGAAGCCGGCGCCGCGAGCGACATCTTCACGGCGGCTCTCCCCTAGTGCGAGGCCCCTTCGGCGACGGCGTCCATACCAGCCGGATCTGTTGCTGCTGCTCCGGCTCTCACTCTCTTGCCCAGGTGCTGCTGCTGCTCTCCCCCTCGCTCGTGCTGCTGCTCTGCTCTGATTTAGCCACACT
>NC_057798.1:68050790-68187760 GCF_018294505.1 Triticum aestivum
AGTCGACTGAATCGACTTTTGGGTCAGTCGATTTTCAGGGGTTGGGGGGGAGGGGGCTCGCGGGAGTTAAGGAAGAACCACCCGCAGCGGGGACGGGGGCTCGCCAGAGAGGTATAGAGCTATCTATCTTAGGGTTCAGGGTCGGGGAGGGGGGCTAGAGGGCTGGACGGGGCGGCGGTGGGGAGTTGTTTCGGGGCGGCGAGGTGGCGCTGGGGCCGGCGGTTCGGCCGGTGGTGGCTGGCGGCTCAGGGGGGTGAAGGTTGAAGATGAACTGTAGGCCCTCAATAAACTACATGTCAAGCGGCCCTCTTCTACCATTGCGTTCAGTTTCGACAGTAGCATTCAGATTCCACAGTAAATTTCAGTTTCGAAAGTTAAGTTCATAGTCAACAATTTTTACCTCATCTGTTGTAGTCAGGTCATTTTTGGTGATGTAAATTTTGCATCCATTTTACATCATCTATCTGAGATGCTATTAGAATCCCACTTGAGATTGACGATGTCTGTCTTGTGCTGCTTCAGCCTTGACGTCTTACGGCTCACCGGAGCTGCTCCAATGACAGAACGATCCATAACAATAGGGCAGTGCCCTGGACGCTGTCTAAAGATTCCTTAGATCTTCCTCCACACCTCCGACAGCCACCTCTGCCTCAACTGCTTCAGCGACCAACCCATTGATGCTGAGATCGACACGGCTATGGCAAAGAGGTTGTACACTTGTTGCATCACTTATTACTATACATTCAGGTTGATCCATTAGGGCTATTTTGGTTCAACAGAAAAACATAGCAATAGGGAATTTTCGAATGGCACTCTACTATTCAATTATTCATGCATTTTGTTGAAAGGAATGAGGCAAAACATCCACCAGGACCTACCTTTCAAAATCCTATGCATGAAAACAAGACCAAGTGCATTAGTGCCAGAATAACATTCTAAGTGTACACACTTTCATATGATTTCACTTTTATTTTGGCCATGTTTCTTTGCATTCCTCTGCTATTCCAATTCATGTAAACCAAACACCCAAGTTGACAGAAATCCTATGTTTACAAATGCTCTGTTTACCATGTGCATTTTCCTATCCTATTCCGGTGTTTTTCCTATCCCTACGTTTTAAGACTCATGCAAGCCAAATGAGCCCTTACAGAATTACTTCAGTTAAAGGTACATGTCGAAGGGAACTTTGTGTGGTTTGTCCTACTCCTGCCGCGACGTCGTCCACCTCACCTAAGCTGCTCCATCGGCAGAAGCATGCATCCACAGAACCAGACATCACGACTCCTGACCATCTTTCGCTGCCTCAGATCTCCTTCCCTGCCGCCGGCACCCACCGCAACGGCATCACCATCATCGACTCAGCAGATGAACCTGAGGAGTACACGGGTCCACAAGAGAGGTTGCACTCTTTTCTTTCTGCTTATGTTATGCATTGCTTAAACTTACCTGCTACTTTATCGTCATGTTCAGCTCTTGGACTCCCAAGTCAGGTCCAAATTAATGTTCAAACTTGAGTTCTAAATTAGTTGTGGGGCACATATCAAGGCAGCAATGAATAGTATTTCTGTCTAATATCTGGTTCAGCTATGGTATGCCTATGTTGTTCATCTTGGGTGGGAAACAAATAGTAAAGCAATCATCATCTGTCTTTTTATTAATTTAAAGAAATCACCAGCGTGCTTATCATTATTTTTGGATCCATCCACTGGTTGTTACCATCACTCTAAATTTCTGCATGCTCTCCTTACATAATCTCACCATATTTTTTCCGTATGCATGTCAGATATTATACACAGTCATGCTGAACATGTAGAGAAAAAGAGAAGAGTTTTGCATGGCAATACAATGTCATGCAGACATCGCTCCATGGTGGGTTCAATGGCAAACCCTCCCCACCCCTCTCCAGATTGTAATCCAGAGGAAGATATCTGTTCTGAGGCGGATTCAAACACCACTGACCACTCCTATTTACCCCCAAGGTGTTTGCTCTACCTTGGCATGATGATGTTAGTCATATCATGCATATGTTGCCTAGTAGTGCCTACTTTTGACATCATATATGTCATCTGCTTAGTTTAGACATGTTCTGTAATGCCACCTATTTAGTTTCTATATCATATATGGGAATTATGCAGTCTCATGTCTTTTAGCCAGCCATAATATATGTGAAATGTGCAATGCCGTATGTTTAACCAGGCATCATATATTTGAATGATATCGCGCCCATCCTTTTCTTCATTACATTTCCATTTTTCAACAATGTTTGTACATTAAACTACTCTTCCTTTGAATCAGCCATTTGGGTGGGAGATGGAAAAATCTGGAGTGAAAACAAGGCCTTCAGAGCAGACAGTGCTACCTATCGAAGCAGATCTCTTGTTAGGTCCCGATAGCTCCTCAGAGATGGATTCAGAGAGACATGACCAGTCCTATTCCCCCACTGAGGTGTATGCTCTAACTTGGCATAGTTATACTGCTCATATCATGCATATGGTGTCTTGCATTGCATAGTTTAGACATCATATACACAATATTCAACACCATGTTCTTAGTTCAGACATCATATCGAATGCCCTCTGTTTAGCAAATAAATCACATATGTGAATTAAATGTTGCGATCCTGATTACTTAGATAACATGTAGGTGAATTATGTCATGCGATCCTGTTTAGTTATTCATCATATCTTTGAAATATGTTATGCTATGCTATCCAGTTTAGATAGACATCATATATGTGAAATTATGTCATGCTATCCGTTTTAATTAAACAATATACATGTCAACTATTTCATGCCCTCTTTTTTCCACACTATCTATTGCATCTGTCTCTCATACAATCTCTATACATTCCACTATATTTCCTATTTATCAGGCATTTGTATTGGAGCAGGTGATGCCAGTATCTAGCGGACTAAAAACACGGTCTTCAAATAAAACAGTGCTACCTCTTGGTGGAGATAGCACCCCGGTTGTACATGCACAAGAACCAGCCCTATCACACATAAGCCAAACTCTCGCAGATTGTACCCCTACTGCGATGGACAGAGAACCAGCTTCACCCAATCTAACCCCAACCACAGCCGATAGTAACCCAGTTCCTGTTGACACAACACCATCTCCACCACAGAGCTCCCAAACAAGAGCAGTTAGTAAGGCAGATCCAGTGCCCAAAGGGCCGGTACTGTCACGGCGAACCCCAACTCCACCAGTTAGTATGCCTATTCCTGTGGAGGAAGCACAACCAACTAGTCGTAGTTTAGCATCTATCGGATTTGATGTTGTTAAATTGTATGTGCGTATCTTCCCATCTTGGAAATATTATACTAAAGATGAAGGAAAATGCCAGTTGCAGGTGTTTGTCCAGGAGTTATGTGTAAGTAATGTTATTCATGGCAATTACTTTGCTTCGTCCCACACATCCTACCTCCATGATGGTTATAATACAACAAAATTTCCCATTTTTCTCTATAGAGAAGGACCGATTTGGAAACACAGGATGAGGTAACCTGTGCTAATATCTCTGCTATCTTCAAGAATTCTTGGTGGCAGTATCGGAATTACCTGAAGAAAACATACTTCACCGGCAAAGAAACTCATCAAATTCCCTTACATTCTCCTGAGACACATTTACTGGACGATGACTGGGAACGCCTTGTTCTGTACTAGTCCCGAACCAAGAATGTGGTAAGGTCTATGAGCTCATTTTCTATTTTTAAGTATTATATTCTTGCGTCTTACTGTACTCTGTTCATGTAGAACAAGTGCCTAAACCTGAAGAACAACTTTTCTAATTTAAGATTCCATTGCTATCATAGTTCGAAAGAGCGCTAGGCGTTAATTGTGCGTTTTGCCACCGCCTTGCGCTTTACTGACCAAAGCGCATGCTTATGCGCAGTTATGCACAGATTAAGCATAGTTATGCGCAATGCGTTTTGCCAACGCCTAGAGCCTAGGCGCGCTTAAGCGCTCGCTTAGGCGCGCCTTTTTTTAACTATGATTGCTTTGCTCTTGTATCAGTGTATTTACTCATACAAACTTATTTTTAAATTGAAGGATCCAATGGAAACTCCAATGGCACAACAGGTATGTTCACGCATGTTTCTTTAACAGGTTTGCTCTTATCAATAGCTCTGTTGATTTCAATTTCAATTGTGTATACAGTTGATTTTCATATCATGCACATTACTAGCATCACAACACAGCCAATAGTGTTGTTGTACATGTAGACCCGTGGTACCCATCTGAAATCTTGTTGTGCCGTGTAGTTTCCCACACTTTGTATTCTTTCACTGCTGCTTTGTCTTCAACTGATATGATTTGAACCGTGTCTCTATTTTGATTTGGCAAGACAATGCAGTGACCATAGGACATAGATATATATTTGTTTGATGCTTTTATTATGTACTAGTACTTGGCAATAGAAGTCTTGGTAGTTTAATCCTATCGACCTTACTAATGAACTGGTTCACCGAAATGAGTTTCATATACTGGTACATGCTAAACTTGTTATGTGTCTGCTTGTTTCTTCTTTTAGAATGCTAAAAGAATATTGGGGAAGAGTGCCTTATTAAGCAATGGTAAAGGAAGTAATGCAGATAAGGTTCAGGATAGTGACACATCCTTGTTGGTCTCCAACAAAGCTGATAAAACAGCTAAGGAATACTATCTTGAAGACATCGAAACAACCCCAAAGTCCCGTCTTGGTTTAGTGTGCGAGTTACTGGCCACTACCGCTTGCACAAGCTATTAAAACTCATTGTCTAAATCAGGTCAGTTTCTTGAGTCTCAACTACAAGATGAAAGACATCGATTAGTTGTGCTGCGACAAGAAGCGGAAGGACTGCGGAAGTCCCTGGAGCATTCAGATGCATACTTTCTGGTGCAACAGCAAGTGTTGGAGGATTTTAGTGTCAAATAGGACAAAGCTAATAAGCTTGCTAAGCTTATTGCCAGCATGGCGGATACCCAGGATAATGTTTCTTGAGCTCTTCTGAAGTTGTTTCAGTTATGCTCTTGTTTTTCTACCATGTTTATTTGCACTAGTGGCCAATTTTGACAGCCAGTGTATGTAATATGCTGCTATGTTCCCTATATTTGCACTGGTGGCGAACTTTGATGCCCAGTGGATGCAATATGTGTAATAGCGGTAATAGGCTAGCGTTTATTGCTTGCTTATTTATTTCCTTATTGTCTTGTTTAGCTGTTTGCTTGTAGTCACTGCAGTTCTTTTTCTGTGTTTTTCTAGTGGCGACAATAGCCTATTTTGGTAACTAGGCCAAAATAATCATGGCAACACATGGACTGTTGTAACCATGGGCCTCCTGCAGGCCGTATGATCCATGGGCCTTCTTCCGGCCGTACGATCCATTGGCCTTCTATACAGGCCGTAGGATCCATTGGCCTTCTATACATGCCTTAGGATTCATGGGCCTTCTACGGGCCGTAGGGTCCATGGGCCTTCTACGGGCCGTACGATGCATGGGCCTTCTACGGGCCATACTATTCATGGGCCTCATACGGGCCGTAGGATCCATGGGCCTTCTACGGGGCGTATCATCATTCCGCCAATCATGGGCCATACTATTCGTGGACCATAATGGGCCGTTAATAGGCCGTATTTGATAACTCTATGCAAACAACCCAACGGGTTTTTTTGACATGAATACGGCCCAACGTATTAACGGTCCGCAAACCGGCCGACCGTAACGACGGGCTGAATTTGGCCCATAAGCAGAAAATGACACTAACGGGCCGTATGTAGCCGAATGCTGCCAATGAGCCAAAGAATCAATGGGCCCTGAGAAGGCCGAAAGATAACTTGGGCTGGAAACGGCCCAATGGAATAACGGGCCGTCAATGGGTATAAAGTGATACACTGTTAATTACGGGCCTGTTTCACCACGGGCCGTTAATGGGCCAAGATTTACAAAGGGCCTCATATGGGCCAAAAGAAGTCATGGGCCACACATGGGCCGGAAGTTAAAACGGGCTGGAATCATATTGGACGGCCCAAATGAGGCTACTGAGCCTAATTAATTCGGATAGGGCGTAACGGGCCCTGGGTTAGCGGGCTTTAAATGGGCTATATTCGAACAGGCCGTTAACAGGATTTCCGTGGGCTGGCTCGCCACCTTTTAACCAAGTCAAACGGGCCATCCTTTTCATAGGAATGGGCCTCTGTTGGGCCGTGCCACGTGTCGTCGTATCATAGGCGCCTTTTGTCCAATGAGCGGATGACATCTGTCCCAACGGTGAGCCGACACGTGTTTCCTCCAGCCAATGATGATTTTACACGTGGAAAATCCCCATTGGTCGGGGCAGTTAACGGGTTATCGGATCCAAAACCCGACTCGACAGCTTAACGGCGTTCCGTTACGGTGGATGCCACATGTCGGTCACCCTTGACGAAAGCACTTCTGTGACACGCCATTTATCATCATGGAAGTGGACACTTCCGTGATGATAATTTTGGTAATGTCATGGAACACTTCTACGACAACACAGGTATGACTATCTTGATTCTATCATAACATCGTCATGGATGTACATGCATGACAAAAAACACGACCTACTGTGACAAACCCGTATCATCATGAAGTGTATTTTTTTGTAGTGCGTGTGCCTATCCCTGTAAGTTAGTGCCTCTTAGCGTTCACGACTAGCCATGTCAGCCCGGGCTCCTTGTCATATGGATGCTAGCGACACTATCATACACGTGTGCCAAAAGGCGCAAACGGTCCCGGGCAAGGTAAGGCGACACCCGTGGGAATACCGTGCGTAAGGCCGCAAAGTGATATGAGGTGTTACATGCTAGATCGGTATCGTGTGACCCGTACTTGTGCTTATGATATGTATGGCTCTCCGAGCCTTTAAATAAAGTACTTGAGTTGTAGAGTCATGTTGTGATGCCATGTTGTATTTGCACATATCGAGCATATTGTGTGTATGAGTGAAATGCTTGGTATGTGTGGGATCTGACTATCTAGTTGTTTATCCTTGGTAGCCTCTCTTACCGGGAAATGTCTCCTAGTGCTTCCTTGTCATATGGATGCTAGCGACACTATTATATACATGTGCTAAAAGGCGCAAACGGTCCCGGGCAAGGTAAGGCGACACCTGTGGGAATACTATGCGTGAAGGCTGCAAAGTGATATGAGGTGTTACATGTTGGATCGGTGTGGCATTGAGTCGGGGTCCTGACAACATTGGCATCAGAGCCGGACTACCTGTAGGTTCTTCAAGCCAAACTGGTCGATGTTGAGTCTAGAAATGCTTTAGTTATATATAGGGGAATTTATTGTGGAATGGAACGTAAGGTTCTTTTTACTCCTTTACCTCAAGGCATTCTGATCTAGGCCAGTCCATTCTTTCCACCGGGGGTTATGGAGTAGGATCTCTTCTCTCTATCAGGCTCACGTGTTACTAATCCGTAGTACCTTATAGGATTGATGGTTGCAAGCCTAGTTCAGTTCTACTACTCCAATATGTTTTTAAGATGGACCCAGAACCCTGATATGATGTTGTTGAGTGTCTATGCAATCTTTTGCAAAGTGTCTCAAAACCCTTTTTGAGCATTTACAACCGTTATGCTGTCAAATTTTTGCTAGAAATTCTAATGTCTTTAATTTGTCGGTGATCCAAATGTCGACCCGCACTGTTCATCAGGTGGTTCGCTTGACCTACGACATTGACATGCCCGGGCATACAGCTATGTTGGTACGGGTGATGACTGGGGTCGGTTATAGATGGTATCTTGAGTATACTGTCGAGGAGCAGTTCTGCTCTGTCCTATGAGGATTTTTCCAGCCTATCCCGGTTCCACTGACCCTCTGCATTGGTCCTATGGACTCGGTATCACCATAGAGATGTCTATTCAGGATGTAGCCAACTCGATGATTTCTATCGTCCGAGATGGGTATGCTTGCTGAATGACACTGAGTACCGCTATTTACCGGCAGCACGCACTGGTTCAGAGGGCTACTACACTGGGTTCTGTGCTGATGCTCCTCATGAGGAGCCACTTCTGCGCACTACTACCGAGATGCTAGAGGAGAGAGATCGGGAGAACTGTGCTCTACGCATGGAGTTGTATAACACCCACCAGGACCACTAGGCTACACTGACGCGACTTGCACCAGCCGTTCAGACAGGCTACCTAGATATGCATGACCTGTATTCTGTTTGCACACGTCTTCCGGCTCGCATGGATTATGCAGACGTTGGAGGTATCACTCCTCCGCGCGGGCGCCGTCTTCCACCCTTCATGGGGCCGAGGCCTCATCCGAGCCCGTACGATCCACAGTCTCGTCATGATCGTGAGTTCCCGGATCCACACGTGTCACTTCCAGGCTATGCGAGGGACTTCTGCAAGGACAACTACAGATCTGGAGATGACTGAGCCGGATCGCGACACTAGTAGTTTGTAGTAGTCATATTTCCACGTTCCTGCGTGTCCTGTGGAATATGACGTAGTTTGTACTAGGTTCCGGATGTGTAGAAAAGTAATGTATAGGAGCTTGGGATGCCTCCTGTCGGTGTCAAAACCGGCGGATCTCGGGTAGGGGGTCCCGAACTGTGCGTCTAGGCGGATGGTAACAGGAGACGAGGGACACGATGTTTTACCCAGGTTCGGGCCCTCTTGATGGAGGTAAAACCCTACGTCCTGCTTGATTAATATTGCAGATGTGTGTTACAAGAGTGGATCTACCACGAGATCAAGGAGGCTAAACCCTAGAAGCTAGCCTATGGTATGATTGTTGAAATGGTTGTTCGTCCTATGGACTAAAACCCTTCGGTTTATATAGACACCGGAGAGGGCTAGGGTTACATAGAGTCGGTTACAATGGTAGGAGATCTACATATCCGTACGCCAAGCTTGCCTTGCATGCCAAGGAAAGTCCCATCCAGACACGGGACGAAGTCTTCAATCTTGTATCTTCATAGTCTTGGAGTCCAGCTGACGATGATAGTCCGGCTGTCCGGACACCCCCTAGTCCAGGACTCCCTCAGTAGCCCCTGAACCAGGCTTCAATGATGATGAGTCCGGCGCGCATATTGTTCAGCATTGCAAGGCGGGTTCCTCCTCCGAATAATCCATAGAAGATTGTGAACACCAGGATAGTGTCCGACTCTGCAAAATAAATTCCACATTCCACCATAGAGAGAATAATATGTACACAAGTTCAATCTGCTGACGTATTTTGTGGTACGACGTCACACCACTACCAAGCCTTTAGTTGAATCGTTTTTTATTATACCACCTCAGCGCGTTTAGCGAAGTGGTTTCCTTGGCACGTCTTGTCGAAGCAGAGATCGTTTCCCCTTATTCCGGGATTCCCATCAATACGAACGTGGGTAACCCAACCGCGCCATTAATGGTGGCGCTTGGGGGATAAGCGAGTTTTACCAGGCCGGTAGGGATGCATAGTCTTCGTCCGCCCATATATAAGGGTATAAGGATCCACCTTCTTACCTATGCCTTCTTCCTCCTTTGCCTATCCGTCTTCGCGCACTCAAGCTCCAATGCCCAAGTTCACACATCTCGTCTCAACCTTCTCTAGTCATGTCCGTAATGGGAGGCAAGTGGATGGCCTCCTCCGTCACGGAGGGGCACATCGAAAGGCTGCACGGTGCCGGATACCTATCCAGCGACATCGCGCATCGTCTCCCCAACAAGGGGCAGCTCATCCCCACCCCCAGGCCCCATGAAAGGGTGGTCTTCCTTCCCCATTTCCTCCACGGACTGGGCTTTCCACTTCATCCCTTTGTCCGGGGGCTCATGTTCTACTACGGCTTGGATTTCCACGATCTGGCGCCGAACTTCATCCACAACATCTTGGCGTTTATCGTCGTGTGCGAGGCCTTCCTCTGCATCCAGCCCCACTTCGGCTTGTGGCTCAAGACCTTCAATGTCAAGCCAAAGGTAGTAAAGGGGAATCAGGCAGAGTGCGGAGGCGCCATGGTGGGTAAGATACCCAACGTCGTCTGGCTCGAGAGCGCCTTCATGGAAACCATCAAGGGATGGCAATCGGGGTGGTTCTACATCACCGAGCCGCATGACCCTAAATGGGTAGCGGCCCCCGAATTTAGATCTGGAGTCCCCACGCGGCTCACCTCTTGGAAAGAGAGTGGTCTGACTTGGGGCGATTCGGAGGAGCTGACCGGACTCCAAGCCTGTATCCAGAAGCTGGTGAACAAGAAGCTCAAGCTTGTCAACGTGGTCCAAGTCATGCTCATCCGCCGGATTCTCCCATGCCAAGAGCGGGCATTTAAATTGTGGGAGTTCAATCCGGCACAGCACCAAACCTTGAGCAGGCTCTTCGACACTAGGTACGAAGATGCCTGGAAGGTGCTCTTCAAGGGTGCCGAAGCTCCCGCATCCGCCACTGAAGATCGCGAATTTCGCTCGCAGCGTCCAGCTGACGAGGTAAGTGATTCTACCCCTTTACGGGACACTTGTCTTTAATAGTTCGACCTCACGCGGGATTTAATCTCCCATTTCCTTTGACAGGACTGGATGAAGAAGGCCGAGCAGATTATCTATCCGGCTCCCATGCCAGAAAACCCAGTAGACTCCCATCTAGCGGGGCTGCTGGTTCCGGCACCGCATGTGGTGCCGGAGAAGAAGGCCAAGAAGGAGGCCACGGGTACTCGAAAGAGTTCCCGTTTTCATGTGTCCGATGACTCCGAGGTGGACTCCTCCCCCGAAGGCGAGGAGGAGAAAGAGGACTTTCCCCAAGAGGGGGGAGAGAGGAAGAGGAAGGCTTCCCCAACGGGGGAAGCCAAAGGGTCCAAGAGGGGAAGGACCCTTCCTCCGGACAGCCCCGCCAACGCCAACGACGGCGACGAGGAGTCGCCCTCAAGGGCCAAGCCCCTGGCAAGATCGTAAGTATCCAGATTCCTGAGTGATCTATAATTTCTTTTTTGTGCCATGTAGTGTCCTTCTAATGCCGCATACTATCTGTAGCCCGACCGAGGAGGACTTTCCCGCCTCATCCAGTGGGTCCTTGGCTCCGTCGGACGTAGATTCCATTCCGACCACCTCCACCTCTCGCGATGCTGAGGACGCCGAGGTGGGATCCCAGGAGGGGACCCGCCAGGAGGGGGACGCTCCGGAGATGCCACAAGGCAACCTCCCAGACTTCGCGCCGGACTCCGTGCCGGAACCCACAGTGGTTCCGGAGTCCGGCAGGCAGCCCCTTCGCAAGAAGGGCAAGACCGTGACACCGGCGGCCTCCGTACAACCGGAGGCGCCAGACAACTTGTTGGAGGCGCTCAACGGCGCTTCCATCAAGGAAGAACACCGCACTATTACAAGTGTAGTGATTCAGAAGGTTCAGCTTGCCAAGAGCGGGCTGACCGAAGCTTGCAGCAGCCTTCTAACAGGCTTTGAGGTAAGAAGTTTAAAATATGTAATGTGATACCGCATAGACAGTAGCCCCTGATGCTCTGTTCGGTGTTCGGAAAGAAAAACCGGACTGAGATTCTAAAAAAGATATACGCAGGAGTGCTAAAAATTATGTCAATATGGGTTTGCAGGCTGCGCTGCTGACGTCTGCCGCACTAACTGCGGAGGTCGGTGCTTTGAAGCAGGACCTCGAGCGGTCCGAGCGAGAGCTCTGCCTTGCCAAGAAGCAGCTCGAGGACAAAGAAGGTAAGTAACACCACTTTGAAATTTGTACCTTACAGAAAAGGATTTTGGTTGCAATAGAAATAACAAGGATAACGTGGGTACTGCAGGGGACACGAACGAGGTGGCAACCCTGAAGGAGGCCGTGTCCGTGGCCGAACGCAATGCGGCTGCAGAACGGGTGGAGCGAGAGAAGCAGGAGGTGCGGGTGGCGGAGGTGCGGCAAGAGCTCCAGGCTCTCATGGAAAAGCATGAGAGTTTGGAGCGCGACTCGAAGACTCGAGAGTCCGAGCTTGCCTCGGCTGTTGAGAGTGCCAAAGCCGCCAAGGCCGAGGCCCATAAGTCCCTCCAGGAGATTGAGGCGATGAAGAAGATAGCGGCGGGTAAGGCATTTTTCAGGCAAAGCAAGCATGTGAATGTAAATTACCTGTTACTTACCCGAATTCGGAGCTCTCCAGGGGCGTTTGCAGACCTGCCTCGTAGCGTGTCCGATGCCGCCGCATTCTACCGGGCCGAGGAGGGGAGCTCAACGGAGAAGGTCTTCTGGTCTCTGTATGCTGAGGCTGGACATCCGGTGCCCCCTAGCGACCAGCTGAAGCAGTTGGTCGAGCTCCACAAGGTAGCCGAGCAGGCCATGAAGGGCCTTATAGTCCGGATGTGGCCTGGAGGGGCCATGCCTGGGAGCTACTTTGGCCTCGTGCGGCGGCTGGTGGATGCGTGCCCTTGGGTGGAGGTCATCAAGCACTCCGCCTGCATTGAAGGTGCCCGTCGGGCCCTTGCCCGCGCAAAGGTGCACTGGGGTAGGCTGGATGCTGAGAGGCTTCTGACGGACGCGCCGCCGGCGGGCAAGGAGTATCGTACGCCCGAAATGTACTATAAGACTGTCCTGAAGGGTGCCCGCAAGATTGCGATTGAGTGCCCCAGAGATGTCATTTTTTAGTAGACTTGCAATGTGTTATCCTGTGCGCTGAAAACTTTGTTCATATGCGCTAAGCAATGCTTGTTTGATTTAAAATATTACCTTCTGTGCGGCCGTTTATAAAATATGAGAGCTGGCAAGTCGTCGGCTTCAGCCCCCATGCCGCGAGTGCTGGAGTGTTCGGGATAAACTTGAGCGCTCTTGTTCCCATTTTTGGGTCCATCTAGGGAGGCGCTCAACACAACGAACAAGGCAACCGGACTTATAGTGCTGGAGAATTCTATAATTTTAAATTTCGGCGAAGCCCCTAGTGTTCGGAAGACCGAATTCGGGGCGCTATCCACGCCTTGGCCGGACATAGCCGGTTCCTCGCTCTATGCGGCGTAACTCTTTAAGGACTCGAAAAGACCTCTCGAACAGCGACCAGCTCTCGCCTTATCATGACGGTCAGTTTTAGCTTTCTCCACTGAGGCGTTAACCCAGCTCAACTGGGGCGCAATCGTAGTGGTTCTCCCGGTGCTACCTTAGCCGACGGAACGGAACGTAAGGTACCAAAACATGGGAGCCGGGCAAACCCAACTATTGACCCAAGACATGATTCGGAGCTGATGCATATAGTGCTATAAGTTTGGGGTGCCGCACTTGTGAAACTGTTCGGACTTCACACCATAAATCGGGGAACATAAGCCCCTAGTGTATTCTACCGTACTGAATTGTACGGATGCGAGATGTCATAAGTGAACATACATATATAAATAAAGGGAATGCAATTATAAGCGAAAAATGATGCATTGTTTATTCGAGGAGTTCTGCTGTGAGTGCAGAACGATACAAATAGTGCGGTAAGCAAGGGTTTGGACTATTAGACATGTCCCCCTCCAGGGATAGGCTGCGGAATGGTGTAACAAACTGATTTAATGCTCGTAATGGAGACCACCTGAGTGTTCGTCGTAGCCCTGGTTCCTCCCTGGCTGTTGCATCGTGGGTTCGGCAGATCTACTGCCGGACAGGGCCTCTTGTAAATGGAGTCCTGTGGATAAAATAAGAGTAAAAAAGGAAATAAAAAGGTCGACACACTTAGGAGCCCCTGGTGTGGTTGAGCCGCACTCTGGGCCTGTCGTGGTCGTGTCCCCCCCTATGCCCAAGGTATCTCCAGAGCATAATGATGTACGCGGGGAGCTTGTCTTACAATCATGTAAGGGCTGGGGTTGGGGCCGCATTGCTACGCGTGCTCGGAACGCGCCAGGTGGCCTTGGTGTATGTTACTCCGGGCGCGTTTAATCCCATCCGGTCTTTTAACGGCCGGACTCGAAAGTTGCCTTAAGAGGCTCTTCTGAACTTCTGCCGCGAGAGCCGCTATGTGTTCCTCCGTTCGGAGGGAGCGTTCAGTGTTTCCGTTGACCGTGATGACTCCACGGGGGCCTGGCATCTTGAGCTTGAGGTATTCATAATGCGGCACTGCGTTGAACTTTGCAAACGCGGTTCGTCTGAGCAGGGCGTGATAGCCGCTGCGGAACGGGACTATGTCGAAGATTAACTCCTCGCTTCGGAAATTATCCGGGGATCCGAAGACCACTTCCAGTGTGACCGAGCCTGTACAATTGGCCTCGACACCTGGTATGACGCCTTTGAAGGTCGTCTTTGTAGGTTTAATCCTTGAGGGGTCTATGCCCATCTTTCACACTGTATCCTGATAAATCAGGTTCAGGCTGCTGCCGCCGTCCATGAGGACTCTTGTGAGGTCAAATCCATCGATGATTGGGTCTAAAACCAATGCGGCGAATCCGGCATGGCGGATACTGGTGGGGTGGTCCCTTCGATCAAAAGTGATCGGGCAAGAGGACCATGGATTGAACTTCGGGGCGACTGGCTCCATCGCATATATGTCCCGAAGTGCACACTTCCGCTCTCTCTTGGGTATGTGGGTTGCGTATATCATATTTACCGTTCACACTTGTGGGGGGAAACCCTTCTGTCCTCTATTGTTCGGCGGCCGGGTCTCCTCCTCATTGTTGCTGTGCAGCCCCTTGTCATTGTTTTCGGCAATTAACTTGCCTGCCTGCTTGAATACCCAATAATCTCTGTTGGTGTGGTTAGCTAGCTTTTCGAGGGTGCCATGTATCTGGCAAGAGCGGTCGAGTATTCGGTCCAAATTGAACGGATCCGGAGTGATTTTTCTGAATGGCTTCTTCCGCTGACCGGGTTTAGAGCCTCTGAATCCGGCGTTGACTGCCGTATCTTCATTGTTATCGCCGTTAACGCGGCGTTTATTTTTGTTTCGACGCGACCTGCCATTGTGGTCCTTAGTATCCGGACTGCCAGCATTTTTGCTGAGGTTGTTGCTGCGAGCTAGCCAGTTGTCCTCTCCCGCACAGAAGCGGGTCATGAGTGATGTGAGGTCTGCCATGGATTTTGGCTTTTCCTGTCCTAGGTGCCGGGCCAGGCACTCGTCGCGGATGTTATGTTTGAAGGCTGTGAGGGCCTCTGCGTCCGGACAGTCGACAATTTGATTTTTCTTTGTTAAGAACCGTGTCCAGAATTGTCTGGCCGATTCATCTGGCTGCTGAATTATGTGGCTTAGGTCATCGGCTTCTAGTGGTCGCACATATGTGCCTTGGAAGTTGTCGAGGAATGCGGCTTCCAGGTCCTCCCAACACCCAATTTACTCTGCTGGCAAGCTGTTAAGCTAATGCCGAGCTGGTCCTATAAGCTTGAGTGGGAGGTACTTGATGGCGTGGAGATCATCGCCGCGGGCCATATGGATGTGAAGGAGATAATCTTCGATCCAAACCGCAGGGTCTGTTGTGCCATCATAGGATTCAATGTTCACGGGTTTAAACCCTTCAGGGATTTGATGATCCATTACTTCGTCTGTGAAGCATAGTGGGTGTGCGGCGCCTCTATATTCAACAATATCACGACGTAGCTCAAGAGAGCGTTGTCTGCTGTGTTCGGCCCAGCCGGAGTTGCTGTATCCGGCGCGACGGTTGTCGTCGTGGGTCGTGGGGCGCCCACGTGATCCGTAGATAGATCTGGATTGTCTTGCCTTGTCCTCCAATATATCCCGCAAGTCCGGCGCATTCCCCCGTGGCTTCGCACTTTTCGAGCGTTGCCGGGGTACGGTTCTGATGGAGGGTCTAGATGCCTCTCTGTCGCGACCACGGGGTGGTCGGTCTACCGTATTGTGCGCTGGTAATGAAGGTTTGTACGCTTCCTCCTCTAGTCGGGGGAGCAACTTGCATTTTGGGTAGCTTTTGGAGGGGCGTTCGAGTTCATACTCTTCGGCCGCGAGGACCTCGGTCTATCTGTCGGCCAGCAGGTCTTGATCAGCTTGAAGCTGTTGCTGCTTTTTCTTTAGGCTGTTCGCCGTGGCCATTAGCCTGCGTTTAAAACACTCTTGTTCGACGGGATCCTCGGGCACGACGAATTCGTCGTCATTGAGGCTTTCCTCGTCTTCGGAGGGAGGCATGTAATTTCCGTCCTCCTCGTCTGCCACTCTTTCCTGAGGGCTGGCTACTCCGTCCTCCTGTGCTGAATCTTGCTGGAGGGGGTTGTCTTCAGCACTCTCTGGGGTGTTATTATCTCTGCTGCCGGACTCTCCATTCTTACTGTGGCAGGATTTAGAGCGGCTCCGCTGACGTCGGCGCTTGGGCTATTTCTTAGAAGAATCCGCCTCCGCTGCTTCTTCACCGTCCCCATCCTTTGGGGTATCCACCATGTATATGTCGTATGACGAGGTGGTCTTCCAGTGCCCTGTAGGCGCTGGTTCTTGATCTTCTCCGGCATCGTCGTCCATACCGTCGATGTCTTCGGAGTCATAGTCTAGTATGTCGGTTAGATCATCGACAGTGGCTACAAAGTGGGTGGTGGGTGGCATTTGAATTTCTTCGTCGTCCGCATCCCAACCATCCTGACCGCAGTCCGGCCAGGGTTCTCCTGATAACGAGAGATGTTTTAGGGAATTTAGGATGTCGCCAAAGGGTGAGTGCTGAAAGATGTCCGCGGCGGTGAACTCCATGATCGGCGCCCAATCGGATTCGCTTGGCAGGGGCGCAGGAGGTTCGGAGTCCGGCAAGGAGTCCGCCTCCTCGGAGTCACGAGCTTCATAAGGGATAAGGTCAGTATTCGGCTCCATCGCCGTGGAAGTTGCAGCTCCCGAGGTGGTGTCCAGCCACCTGTCCTCGATCTGTGCGGTCGGCTCCGAACTATGGGTCAGAGCGGACTTGTGTGCGGCCTCCAGGGTACTGTCCAACGGCAGAGCTAGATCATGCCCATTGTGACAGTGTGGCACGCTCGGCTGTGGCTCAACTCCATCGAAGATCAAGTCCCCGCGGATGTCAGCCGTGAAGTTTAGGCTTCCAAACCTGACCTGATGGCCAGGGGCATAGCTTTCGATCTGCTCCAGATGGCCAAGTGAATTGGCCCGCACTGCGAAGCCACCGAACACGAAGATCTGCCCAGAGAGAAAAGTCTCACCCTGGACAGCGTGGTTGTTGATTGAAGAAGCCATCAAGCCTATCAGTGACGACACAGAGGAACTCTCAATGAAACCACCAATGTCGGTGTCAAAACCGGCGGATCTCGGGTAGGGGGTCCCGAACTATGCGTCTAGGCGGATGGTAATAGGAGACGAGGGACACGATGTTTTACCCAGGTTCGGGCCCTCTTAATGGAGGTAAAACCCTACGTCCTGCTTGATTAATATTGAAGATGTGTGTTACAAGAGTGGATCTACCACGAGATCAAGGAGGCTAAACCCTAGAAGCTAGCCTATGGTATGATTGTTGTAATGGTTGTTCGTCCTATGGACTAAAACCCTCCGGTTTATATAGACACCGGAGAGGGCTACGGTTACACAGAATCGGTTACAATGGTAGGAGATCTACATATCTGTATCGCCAAGCTTGCCTTCCACGCCAAGGAAAGTCCCATCCGGACACGGGGCGAAGTCTTCAATCTTGTATCTTCATAGTCTTGGAGTCCGGCTGACGATGATAGTCCGGCTGTCCGGACAACCCCTAGTCTAGGACTCCCTCACCTCCGATGAGATGTAATCTTCCTTTCACCGTAGTTGTACTCAGTTTGGTCTCATACTAAACCATGTATGGTGTGTATGACGATGGAATAAATGTAGAAGTTTCTATAAGTACCATGTCATACTGATGATCATCTTGCATTCCGAGTTATCCATTACATTCTGCACTTCTATGTCAGAATCATATCATTCTGGAGTAAACCATTGTCTTGTTTCCCGAGGATGGCCAACACATGCAATAACCCTGCTTTCCCGGAGCAGGCTGAAGGCAGTTGGGCTAGAGATGCGAACCTACCTCATCCTCCTTCTTTGGATGAGGTCATGCTGGAGGCCGAGAGGAACAAACGGGAGACCAACCGTTTGCTGGAACGTATCGAACAGAACACTGCACTCCGCTAGAGGAATGACTTGGTGTCTCTCAACGACTTCATCAAGTTACACCCACCCACCTTCCATCACTCTGTCGAGCCCCTCGACGCCGATGATTGGCTTCGCAGCATTACCCATAGCATTACCCACAGGCTGAGTATATAAACTCGAGGACACCCAGTCCCGGACACCCAGTCCTCACCGTATTCTCCTTGAGCTAAAGTCACACAGACCTCACCCAATCATTCATGGTAAGTCTTCAGCCGACTTTTGAACCTTCACAAACTTGGTCACTCGGCGATCCACAATTCCTCTTGGATGCTCTAGACCTTGACGCCTAACAGTCTGGAAGAAGCACAATCTTCAAAGGAAACAAGCGTCGGATCCACGTAGGATCAAACTCTTTAGTGATGCTCAATCACTTTGGAGTTTTGTAGGATTGGGTTTGGGTTTTCCTCACTTGATGATTTTCGCTCAAAGTCCTCCGAGGATGGGTTGCTCTCAAATGACAAATGTCAGTTTCACTCGGAGCAGCCAACCAACTAGTGGTTGTGGGGGCGGCTATTTATAGCCTAGGGAGCAGCCCGACATGATAAGACATAAATGCCCTTGTCTGATATGACCGTTATGTGGGTAGATATTTTGGGACAGCTGGCGCGTAGCACAACAATGGTCAGAATATTTAACTCTCAAATACCCCAGGGCTTTCATGTTCCTCACTATGTAGGCAATCCGCACTGGCGAATTCCTAACTCCTCAGTCAGAACAAATTCCTCAGAGACCAGAAGAACTTCGTCTCTGTCATTGAAGAATATGACTGAACTGTGTGAGATTTCCAATGGCTTCACTCGAAAGGATTGGTAGGTGTAGGATTTTGAGATGAGCATCACATGGAAATTTTTCCTTAGTATTTCCTCGAACCCCTTTAACAGTAAGGTGTTTCCTATGACTCAAGAAAGAGAAAATGAAATAGTGAAAACAAGAGTCTTCACGCTTCATGTTCCTCGAATGATTACCAAGTCTTCAAGGTCACACCAATTTCTTCACTTTCAAAATCTTCAGAAAGTCTTCAGGAATCCACAGTCTTCAGTTGAAGAACTTCATTTTTAGGGGTCGACTTTCTCTGTAAATATCAAACTCCTCATAGACTTATAGACATGTGTCCACTTACAAACGCATCAGTCTCTTAACCTATAAGTCTTCAATACACCAAAATCACTAAGGGGCACTAGATGCACTTACAATCTCCCCCTTTTTGGTGATTGATAACAATATAGGTTAAGTTTTCAACGTGGATAAACATATGAAGTGTAAATACTGATATTGAGGAATTTGATTGCAACATATAGAAGAACTCCCCCTGAAGATGTGCATAGTGAGGAATTTGCTTTTGAAGCAATGCACATTTGAAGAGTATAATCATGGAGATCTCCCCCTATATCTTGTAATTCATACACGCATTTGACATATAACATGAAGAATTTGAAATGCATGATGAAATATGGTGACTGATGTAATTCAGCATGCGTGCATTAACATTAATGAGAAATAAGCATGCAGAAGAACTTAGCAAAAGTATCAGGCCACCATAGAGTTTAAGATTACAACTCGATCCAGCAAATTCATCAAAAGAACGAGAGTTGTAACTTAAAAAAATGCCCATATACGGTAGACCCGCTTGAAGACTAACTCAAATTTCTCCCCCTTTGTCATCGAATGACCAAAAAGGGTTGAAAATGAGGACTAACGCCCCTGAAGAATATCATGAAAATGGAGGAGCGCCAGCGTTGTTGGGGTCTTGAGTCAATGTAGGGCCTGCTGTAGTGTCATCCAAGTCTTCAAACTCGTCCGTGTCGTGGGATGAAGAATATGAACTTGCGACCAAAGGAGGAACCTTGACCTTCTTGAGCTTCTTCGGCGGAGGAGCAGACCTGTCAAAGTATTGTTTGAAGCCCATTTGCTTCAGATCTTCTTCACCATACAGATGTGACAGAATAGCCCAGGTGCGATCAAAAACTTCATGGAGGTAGTAATGGCTTTTCTTCACTACATTATGTGTAGAGGTCATGTTGTGAAGAATAGAGCCAAACTGACGCTTAACCCATTTATTGTTGCGATCCACCTTCTGGTGAAGACTTAGAAGCAGCTCATGGTCAGTCATCACATGAGGAGAAGTGGCTTGAGGACTTGACTTGGGAGCATTGGTAGCAGAATCATGTGTGGCAAAGTCATCATTGGTGGAGTAAGATGCAGCTTTGCGGAACTGACCATCCAATGGACAACTGCCTTCATTGATAACAACAGGTGCCTTGCCCTTTTCTTCAGATGAAGAATATGTCCATTTGAGGACTCCAATCGGGGGCAAGTAGCTGCCATGGTGGAGAGTGTCAGCCTTGTAGTTGAGTGAAGACCTTGTTCTGAGGAATCTCATGATCCATGGAGCATAAGGCTTCAGCTCAAACAGTGAAAGTGCAACATTTGCGAGAGTCCTCATGAAGAAATCGTGGTAATTGATAGGGATGCCATGCATGATGATGAAGAGCATATTCTTCAGCATCCCCACAATTTCTTCATTAGATGAGTCATGAACTTTGATTGAACTAATAGTCTTTGTCAGAATGCGATATAGGGTCCTTGGCACATACATCAATTCCTTCAAGAGGAATTTGGTCCTTTGGGCTTTTCCAGGCTTCAGAGGCTTCATGAGCACTTGCATGTAATGATCGGTGAGTTCAGGCTCATCATACAGACAATGAGCACCTAAAGGGGGGGGACTGAGTGGCAAGGCATGAAGCAATTCAGAGGCTGGTGCCTTGTAGTGAGTGTTTTCGGTCATCCAGTCCAACACCCAAGTGTTGATTTCATTAGCTTCACCAGTGATATGCAATGTTGCATAGAACTGAAGAATTAGCTCTTCATTCCAGTCAACAATGTCAGTGCAAAAGTTAAGCAGACCTGCATCATGAATCATATTGAGGACTGGTGTGAAGCAAGGCATTGATTCCATGTCCACGTGAGGAATATGCTGGTGGTCGAAGACTTTGTCCTTGTCGAAGAGTACTGAGGAATAGAAGTTGGCCTGGCTAGCAGTCCAGAAACGCTTCCTATAAGGCAAGCATTGTCATATGGGTTGAATTCAGTGAAGAATACACGCTCACCGAAGAAATCATCAGCCTTGAATTTTGGCTTCTTGGAGAAGGGATCCTTTGGCTTGGGTTGAGGGGTGTCAGTGATCTACATTACTACCTCAGGAATCGCAATCTCAGGTTCCTCATATCGAGGAATTTCAGGCTCTTCTGCAGTTGCAGCCTGGGTCATCAATTCTTCATTTACAATTTCATCAGCACTAGTGGCTGGAATTTCTTCATGGCCGAACGGGGTTGCACGAGGTTCTTGAGATCCCATTTGCAGTTCAGTAGCAGCAGGGGACTGAGGAATTTCTTGGAGTGGAGTGAACAATGGAGAGTTGGGGTGCTGACTTTCCCAAAAGTCATCATTCAGTACAGGTGTGGTACAGCCGATGTCCACATCCTCATCTTCCATTTCTTCAACACCTGCCTCTTCAGCAGTGAACTGAGGCATAGGTGAGAAAACAACTGGGGTTGAAGGGATTCTATCCACTTCAATTTCTTCATCCAACTGCTCTGTCAAAGTAGCAGAAGGAGTTTCTTCATCGGATTCCTCGGGAATCACATAATCTTCAACAAAAGGAACAAGGTCCTTTGGTGGCATGTAAGAGACAAGAACGACATCAATTGGATTTTTAGTTGAACTTGTCAAAGGCTTCATCTTCTTCGGAGCTGAAGAATCTGATGAAGCTGATGCCTTCCTCTTTTTCATCATTGCACGCTCCGTAGCCTTGGTCTTCTTCACATCTAATGCAGATGGAAGGATTGGAGCTGGTGTAGGCGCAGGAGGTGCAGATGACTTGGGTTCAGTTTCTTCAGGCGCAACTATTGCAGTTCCCCAGACTTCTTCATTTTCTTCAGGCGCACCACTAGTGGATGCCCTGGCAATTTCTTGAGCGGCTGGAATGCAGTCATCAGCCCTGGTACTCTCATTTTCTTCAGCAGCCTGAGTGACATCAGCGGTGCTGGCATGTTCTTCAGTGTGCTGAGCAGATGCTTCAGCCTGAGGAATTTCAACATGCACAGGAGCAGTAGCAGTTGAAGTAAATGTATTCGTCAAATTGACGAACCAAACCTTTGCTCCCTTCCAATCAGCATAGTACCAATTGAAATCATCACTCAGTTGCTTGATTTCAGTTTGCAAAGCAATGAGTTGTTCAGGGGTAAGAGTGAGGACATTGTCCTTGAGGTAGTGATGTTTCTTATACTATGCTTTCTTCATTTTTCTTCCTTGTTCATATTTCCACTTCTCTTCTTCAATGAAGTGAGTCAAAACATGACTTTGACCAGGAGTGAGGTTCATCTCCGGCAAAGGTGTGTTAGGGTCCTTATGCCATAAGTCCATGAAATAGAGGATCAACTTTGGATCCAATAGTAGTGGCACATTGCTACCTTTGGCTCTAGCGGCCCTGGCTTGCCTGTCTCTGATGATTTCGGCAAGTTCTTCATCATCAGCCTCATCGTCATCAGAGGGGATTTGGAAGGCGACCTGCTTCTTGTGAGGACTTGGTCAAAGGCCTCGTCCAGCAGTGGCCTTTTTCTTCAGCAGAGATGGGCCAGCTGAGGAACTTGGTGCAGCAGTGGAGCTTGCAGATGCTCTAGAGGCAATTGAGATGCTAGTTGTCCTTTGGCACGTGGTGAGAGGCACAGGTGCCGAGGGTTTGGTCGGAGCAAATGAAGACTTTGTTGGAGGAGCTGAGGACTTTGGGGGAGGAGCAGACTGAGGAATTTGGCGTGAGGGCTTTGAAGATTCTGGCCTGGAGGGCATTGATGAGGAACTTGGACATGAGGGCATTGAGGAAGAAGCACTTGACTTATGTGCAGGCTTCTTGGGCATTGCATTTCTAGGCTTACTAGTAGAGGCCTCAGTAGTGGCAGCAGCAGCAACAGAGTCTTCATTGAATTTCCTCACTGCTTCCTTTGCTTGTTTGGCCAGTTTGGCCTGGCGCCTTGCCCATTCATTAGCATAGTCCTCACCGCGCTTGAGGCTGGTGGGATCCGCCAGTTGGCCAGGTGCCAATGGAGGTCTTGAGCATGGAGGGTTGAGCGCAAATTTCTTCATATACTTGGGAGTAACATACCTGTAATCCCTCCATTCTCGTCCCCATCTCCTCTCTATACGTTGTATGCGCACTTTGCGCTGATTCTTGTCCTCCTTGCCAAACTTGGCCTCATCAGGAGTGTAGTATCCAGCATAAATGTCCTCAGGGATTTCAAACGCAGTATTGACCTTAGGCCTCTTTCCTCCCTTTTCTGGCTTCTTACCATCACCCATTTTCTTCAGCTGAGGAATATGAACAACTAAACTTTTTGAAGAGGTATGCAACTTTTCTTCGAGGAACGCTGCAAATGAGTTAAGTTGATGAGAACCTAGTGATTCAACAGCGGACATGTGTACCTGCGAACAGAGTATAGTTGCGAGAAATTTGGAGAGGTCATATGCGTTCTTAGAAGATTTTCAAAAAGAATAGGTTTGAGGAATTTGACCAGATGTGTCTTGAAGAATTTCACTAAGCATTCTTAATCTTAAGTTCCAGAGTTGTATAGATTGAGAATCCACACAATTGAGGAATCTTGAAGAAAATCATCGCTGAGAGAAACGAATCAAGAATGGATATGTGAGGTGTTTAGTGTGTGAAGATTTGAAGAATAAACACCTTTGAAGATTTTCAAGAAAACACATGAATCAAAGCGGGCAGTAAAAGTAACTTTTAATTACCCCTTGATGAAGAACACGACAAACTGAGAAGTGTCGATGTGAAGTTCGTCAGTTCAGATCTTCCACGCCCTAACTCGGTAGAGGAAGACAGCTACGATGGCGGCAGAGTGATGAAATCCGCAACCGGGCAAGTACGATGGCGACGAAGTCGAGGCAGTGAAGCTCTTCCTCACCGGCGACGATCAAGTAGCGGCGGCGCTAGGGTTTTGGAAGCTCGAGCGGGAGTTGAGATCGAGCGGAGTAAAAGTGAAGTGAGGAAGAGGCAGGGGTATTTATAGTGGCAGTGAAAAACTTTACGCCCGAAGATTATGGACGAACGTGCCCCTGGCCCTTCTCATTCACGTGACATGTGTCACCCATGTACTGTGAGGTGGCGATCTTGTAGGATCGTGGGTGAATAGATAAGTATTTGTAGTGGGATGCAGAACAGATTGAGCGGCAAAACCCAAAATTCAGATAAGATTAGTTAAAGTTCCATTCGCAATTTCTTCAGCCGTCAAGGACACCGTGAAGATTTTGAATGAGTTTCAAATTGGAACGCACATGAAGAATTTGTGAATAGATTAGGTCGAGTTTAGCATAGAGGGGGAAGGTTCCGATCACATTCACTTAGCAGAAAAAGTCAACTTGAAGAATTAACAATAAGTGAATGCTATAGAGGACACAAACTCATATATATATATGTATATATATATATATATATATATATATATATATATATTCAATGAAGAAGAACGACGGAAACTGTGAGGACATTTCAAAGTTGAAGAATTTGAAAAACAAGGAAATTCAAAACTGAGGAAAAACTCAAATTTGAAGATTTTGAACTTTTGGTTGTGGCGTAACCCACCATATAAGAAAGCTGACTTCAGACACCGCGTACAATTGTCGTAGGGCTATGAGAGTCAATTTATTCGTTAATTTCTTCACACTTAGAGGGTTAGTCTTCATTGATTGAAGAAAAACGTTACTTACACGTGTTGCGCATCTAAGTCATCAAGTCAGCATAAGTGTTAGGATGAGTGTCCATTTCAGAGAACATTAAAAGATTCTAGGATATTTAGCTCACACCGCAACTTGCTAAATCTCTTCTCATCCAAGGGCTTAGTGAAGATATCGGCCAACTGATCTTCAGTGCCTATGTGACTGATGGAGATATCGCCCTTCAACACATGATCACGAAGAAAATGATGACGAATCTGGATGTGCTTTGTCTTTGAGTGCTGAACTGTGTTGCGAGAAATCTTGATAGCACTCTCATTGTCGCAGTAGAGAGGCACATTATTCACGTTGATGCCATAGCCCTTGAGTGTTTGCTTCATCCATAGTAATTGAGCACAGCAAGAACCAGCAGCAATGTACTCAGCTTCTGAAGTGGAGAGTGATACGCAGTTCGGTTTTTCGAGGACCAACAGACCAAAGATCGTCCGAGAAAATGGCATGTGCCTGACATTGACTTGCAGTCCACGCAATCTCCAGCATAGTCAGAGTCTGAATATCCAATGAGATCAAATGAAGAGCCCTTGGGATACCATAATCCAAGTGTTGGTGTGTGAGCTAGATATCGAAGAATATGCTTCACAGCCTTATGGTGTGATTCCTTTGGTGTAGCTTGAAATCGGGCACACATGCAAACACTAAGCATAATATCTGGCCTAGATGAACATAGGTACAATAAAGAGCCAATGATGGAGCGGTATACCTTTTGATTGAAGTCTTGGCCATTTTCATCAGTGCATAGATGGCCATTTGTGGGCACTGGAATTTTGACGCCTTTATAGTCTTGCATGCCGAATTTCCTCAGTACATCTTTGAGGCATTTCTCCTGAGATATGAATATGACATTACGCTTTTGACGAATTTGAAGACCTAAAAAGAATTTCAGTTCTCCCGTCAGAGACATTTGATATTCTTCACTCATCGTATAGGCAAATTCATGACTATAACGTTGGTCAGTACAGCCAAAGATAATATCATCAACATATATTTGGCACACAAACAATTCATCATCTTAAGATTTTGTGAAAAGAGTTGGGTCGAGTGAACCGGGTTTGAAGCCTTTCTTCATGAGGAATTCCTTCAAAGTATCATACCACGCCCGAGGGGCTTGCTTTAGGACATACATGGCCTTGTTGAGTCTAAAGACTTTGTCGGGATTCTTTGGATCTTCAAAACCCGGGGGTTGAGCAACATATACTTCTTCCTCAATCTTACCATTGAGGAATGCACTTTTCACATCCATTTGATATAAAGTGATATTATGATGGTTAGCGTAAGCAAGTAATATGCGAATAGCCTCAAGTCTAGCAACAGGTGCAAAAGTTTCATCGAAATCAATTCCTTCAACCTGTGTGTAGCCTTGAGCTACAAGTCATGCCTTATTCCTCACCACAAGGCCATTTTCATCTTGCTTGTTGCGGTAGATCCATTTTGTGCCAATGATGTTGTGCTTGCGAGGATCTGGACGTTTGACCAGTTCCCAGACATTGTTGAGCTCGAACTGATGTAGTTCTTCTAGCATACCCTGAATCCACTCAGGCTCCAGAAATGCTTCATCTACCTTAGTGGGCTCTAAGATAGAGGCAAAAGCAAAGTGCCCACAAAAGTTAGATAAATGTGAAGATTTTGAGCGAGTGAGAGGACCTCGTGTTTCAATGTCATCAATGATCTTCTTGATTTGCACCTCATTAGCAATGCGAGGATGAGCGGTTGTCTTCGAGGAATTTGATCCGTATTACCTTCAGGAGTATTTTCTTCAGCACCGTTTTCTTCAGGTGCGCCACCTCGGCGATCATCACGATCGGGAATGAATTCTTCAGCAGATTCTTTGGTGGGAATGACATCCTTAGTAGCCTTGAACTTGATAGAATCCTTAGGTGCTGGTTCATCTATCACAAAAGGTAGGTGCTCTCTTTGCGAGCCATTAGTTTCATCGAACCGCACATCTACAGTTTCAACAACTTTGTGAAGAACGATGTTGAAGACTCTGTAGGCGTGCGAGTCCTTTTCGTAACCAAGCATAAAACCTTCATGTGCTTTCGGTGAGAATTTTGAAGTGTGATGAGGAACTCTTATCCAACATTTAGCACCAAAGACTTTGAAATAACTCACATTGGGCTTTTTGTCAGTGAGAAGTTCATAAGCAGTTTTCCTAAAGAATTTGTGAAGATATACCCTGTTGATGACATGGCACGCATTGTCAATTGCATCGATCCAGAAATGATGAAGCGTTTTGTATTCATCAAGCATAGTGCGAGACATTTCAGCGAGGGTTCTGTTCTTGCGCTCCACGACGCCATTCTGCTAAGGAGTATAAGGAGCAGATAACTCATGAGTAATACCAAGTTCATCAAGATAGCCATCAAGACCGGAATTCTTGAATTCGGTCCCATTGTCAGTTCTGATGTGCTTGATCTTCACACCAAAGTTGGTTGAAGCCCTCGAGGAAAATCGTTTGAAGACTTCTTGCAATTCATGTTTGTAAGTGACAATGTGCACCCATGTGTAACGAGAATAATCATCAACAATAACAAAGCCATATTGATTTGCATCATTTAGAATTGCAGAATAATGGTTAGGACCAAAGAGATCCATGTGAAGAAATTCAAATGGTCGAGTGGTGGTCATGATAGTCTTTGCTGGATACTTTGCCTTTGTCATCTTTCCAGCTTCACAAGCTCCGCATAAGTGATCCTTGAGGAATTTGACATTCTCAATGCCAATGACATGCTTCTTCTTCGCAAGCGTGTGCAGATTCCTCATGCCAGCATGACCAAGTCATCGATGCCATAGCCAGCCTTCTGAAGCTTTTGCCAGTAAGCATACGGCTGGTTGTGGTCATGTAGAGAAATCAACGATATACAAGTCTCCTCTCCTAAAGCCTTCGAAGACTTTGGAATGGTCAGCTTCCATGATCACAACGAAACGATATCTTCCAAAGACAACAACCATATTGAGATCACAAAGCATTGAGACAGACATGAGGTTGTATCCTAAGGACTCGACAAGCATGACATTGTCCATGTGTCGATCCTTTGAGATTGCAACCTTACCTAGACCCAATACCTGACTTTTGCCTTTTTCTACGAAGATGATATGCTTAAGATGTGACAATGATATAGGAACATCCATCAAAAGATTCTTGTCACCAGTCATGTGATTCGTACATCCACTATCGAGGACCCACTCGTTTGCTTTGGGTTGATCATCCTGCAGATGAATTAGTCCAACTTACGAACTCATATACTTCATAAGTGAAGAATATGACATCAATATCATCAGATCAATTTCATCAAGCAATAGCACAGATAAATCAGTATGAGGACGTGAGAAATGAAAATTCATTTCTTCGTGATTAGCCTGCGTCCTTTCAGGCATTTTCAGGTCTCCAGCAAATTCTTCATACGTTTAGAGCACGTCTGGAGACCTGACCCTGCATAAGAGATTAGTTCTTTTTCTTCACCACCCACATCTGAAGGTGTGGCAAAGAATTCATCACTCTGCAAGCCCCATATGAGAACAGTGGCATAGACGCCAGTCCGCTTCGTTTCACATGAGAGGGGTTAGAGTAAGCATATGCGTAAGCAGAGAAATTCTTCGAGGACTTATGAACATAATGATTTGAAGAATAATACTCATATTCATAGCCCTTAGCTCTACCAACAGAGGGGTTAGATCGATGATGACCATATGAGGACTTTGATCCTTTTGAGGAATTTGATCCATATGAAGAATTAGGTCCATATGAAGAATTTGATCTGGGGTTCCTATTCTTGGCAGGTGGTGTCATGAAGACATTGTTGGGGAACGTTAGTAATTTCCAAAAATTTCCTACGCACACGCAAGATCATGGTGATGGCATAGCAACGAGAGGGGAGAGTATTGTCCACGTACCCTCGTAGATCGTAAGCGGAAGCGTTATGCCAACGCGGTTGATGTAGTCGTACGTCTCCACGATCTGACCGATCCAAGTACCGAATGTACGGCACCTCCGAGTTCAGCACACGTTCAGCTCGATGACGATCCCCGGGCTCCGATCCAGCAAAGTGTCGGGGATGAGTTCCGTCAGCACGATGGCGTGGTGACGATGATGATGCTCTACCGGCGCAGGGCTTCACCTAAACTCCGCGAAGATATGACTGAGGTGGAATATGGTGGAGGGGGGTACCGCACACGGCTAAGGAACGATCCGTAGATCAACTTGTGTATTATGGGGTGCCCCCCTACCCCCGTATATAAAGGAGCAAGGGAGGGGGTGGCCGGCCTAGGAGGAGGCGCACCAAGGAGGAGTCCTACTCCCACCGGGAGTAGGATTCCCCCCCTTCCAAGTAGTAGGAGTAGGAGTCAAGGAAAGGGGGAAGAGAAGAGAAGGAAGGAGGGGGCGCAGCCCCTCCCCCTAGTCCAATTCGGAAAAGGCCTTGGGGGGGCGCCCAACCTCTCCTCTCTCTTTCCCCTAAAGACCAATAAGGCCCATATACTCCCCGGCGAATTCCCGTAACTCTCCGGTACTCCGAAAAATACCCGAATCACTCGGAACCTTTCCGAACTCCGAATATAGTCGTCCAATATATCGATCTTTACATCTCGACCATTTCGAGACTCATCATCATGTTCACGATCTCATCCGGGACTCCTAGCTCCTTCGGTACATCAAAACTCGTAAACTCATAATATAACTGTCATCGTAACGTTAAGCGTGCAGACCCTACGGGTTCGAGAACTATGTAGACATGACCTAGAACTATTCTCGGTCAATAACCAATAGCGGAACCTGGATGCTAATATTGGCTCCTACATATTCTATGAAGATTTTTATCGGTCAAACCGCATAACAACATACGTTATTCCCTTTGTCATCGGTATGCCCGAGATTTGATCGTCGGTATCCAATACCTAGTTCAATCTCGTTACCGGCAAGTCTCTTTACTCGTTACGTAATGAATCATTCTGTAACTAACTCATTAGCTACATTGCTTGCAAGGCCTCTAGTGATGTGCATTACCGAGAGGGCCCAGAGATACCTCTCCGACGATCGGAGTGACAAAACCTAATCTCGAAATACGCCAACCCAACATGTACCTTTGGAGACACCTGTAGTGCTCCTTTATAATCACCCAGTTACGTTGTGACATTTGGTACCACCCAAAGTGTTCCTCCGGTAAACGGGAGTTGCATAATCTCATAGTTACAGGAACATGTATAAGTCATGAAGAAAGCAATAGCAATATACTAAACGATCAAGTGCGAGGCTAACGGAATGGGTCATGTCAATCACATCATTCTCCTAATGATGTGATCCCATTAATCAAATGACAACACATGTCTATGGTTAGGAAACATAACCATCTTTGATTAATGAGCTAGTCAAGTAGAGGCATACTAGTGACGTTATGTTTGTCTATGTATTCACACAGGTATTATGTTTCCGGTTAATACAATTCTTGCATGAATAATAAACATTTATCATGATATAAGGAAATAAATAATAACTTTATTATTGCCTCTAGGGAATATTTCCTTCAGTCTCCCACTTGCACTAGAGTCAATAATCTAGTTCGCATCGCCATGTGATTTAACACCAATATTCATATCTGTATATGATTAACACCCATAGTTCACATCGTCATGTGACCAACACCCAAAGAGTTTACTAGAGTCAATAATCTAGTTCACATCGCTTATGTGATTAACACCCAAAGAGTACTAAGGTGTGATCATGTTTTGCTTGTGAGAGAAGCTTAGTCAACAGGTCTGTTACATTCAGAGCCGTATGTATTTTGCAAATATTCTATGTATACAATGCTCTGCACGGAGCTACTCTAGCTAATTGCTCCCACTTTCAATATGTATCCAGATTGAGACTTAGAGTCATCTAGATCGGTATAAAAGCTTGTATCGATGTAACTCTTTACGACGAACCCTTTTATCATCTCCATAATCGAGAAAACATCTCCTTAGTCCTTACTAAGGATATTATGGACTGCTGTCCATTGATCTACTCCTAGATCACTATTACACTCCCTTGCCAATACTTAGTGGTAGGGTATGCAACAGATCTGGTACACATCATGGCATACTTTATAGAACCTATGTCTGAGGCATAGGGAATGACTTTCATTCTCTTTCTATCTTCTACCGTGGTTGGGCTTTGAGTATTACTCAATTTCACACCTTGTAACATAGGCAAGAACTCTTTCTTTGACTGTTCCATTTTGAACTACTTCAAAATTTTGTCAAGGTATGTAATCATTGAAAAACTTATCAGGCGTCTTGATCTATCTCTATAGATCATGATGCTCAATATGTAAGCAGCTTCACTGAGGTCTTTCTTTGAAAAACTCCTTTCAAACACTCCTTTATGCTTTGCAGAATAATTCTACATTATTTCCGATCAACAATATGTCATTTACATATACTTATCAGAAATGTTGTTGTGCTCCCACTCACTTTATTGTAAATACAGGCTTCACCGCAAGTCTGTATTAAAACTATATGCTTTGATCAACTTATCAAAGTGTATATTCCAACTCTGAGATGCTTGCACCAGTCCATAGATGGATCGCTGGAGCTCGCATATTTTGTTAGCACCTTTAGGATTGACAAAACCTTATGGTTGCATCATATACAGCTCTTCTTTAATAAATCCATTAAGGAATGCCGTTTTGACATCCATTTTCCAGATTTCATAAAATGTGGAAATTGCTAACATGATTCGGACAGACTTAAGCATCGCTACAGTTGAGAAAATCTCATTGTAGTCAACACCTTGAACTTGTCAAAAACCTTTTTGTGACAAGTTGAGCTTCATAGACAGTGACACTACTATCAGCATCTGTCTTCCTCTTGAAGATACATTTATACAATATGGCTTGCCGATCATCGGGAAACTCCACCAAAGTCCACACTTTGTTCTCATACATGGATCCCATCTCAGATTTCATGGCCTCAAGCCATTTCGCGGAATCTGGGGTCATCATCGCTTCCTCATAGTTCGTAGGTTCATCATGGTCTAGTAACATGACTTCCAGAACAGGATTACCGTACCACTCTGTTGCGGACTGTACTTTGGAAGACCTACGAGGTTTTGTAGTAACTTGATCTAAAGTTTCATGATCATCATCATTAGCTTCCTCACTAATTTGTGTAGGAATCACTACAACTGATTTCTGTGATGAACTACTTTCCAATTCGGGAGAAGGTACAAATTACCTTATCAAGCTCTACTTGCCTCCCACTCACTTCTTTCGAGAGAAACTCCTTCTCTAGAAAGGATCCATTTTTAGCAACGAATATCTTGCCTTCAGATCTGTGATAGAAGGTGTAACCAACAGTTTCCTTTGGGTATTCTATGAAGACGCACTTCTCCGATTTGGGTTTGAGCTTATCAGGATGAAACTTTTTCACACAAGCATCGCAGCCCCAAACTTTAAGAAACGACAGCTTAGGTTTACTGCTAAACCATAGTTTATACGGTGTCGTCTCAACGGATTTAGATGGTGCCCTATTAAACGTGAATGTAGCTGTCTCTAATGCATAACCCCAAAACGATAGTGGTAAACCTATAAGAGACATCATAGATCGCACCATATCTAGTAAAGTACGATTACGATGTTTAGACACACCATTCCATTGTGGTGTTCCAGGTGGTGTGAGTTGCGAAACTATTTCACATTGTTTTAATTGAAGACCAAACTCGTAACTCAAATATTTGTCTCCGCGATCAAATCACAGAAACTTTATTTTCTTGTTACGATGATTCTCCACTTCACTCTGAAATTCTTTGAACTTTTCAAATGTTTCAGACTTGTGCTTCATTAAGTAGATATACCCATATCTGCTCAAATCATCTTTGAAGATTAGAAAATAACGATACACGCCACGAGCCTTAACACTCATCGGAACGCATACATCGGTATGTATTATTTCCAATAAGTCAGTAGCTCGTTCCATTGTTCCGGAGAACGGAGTTTTAGTCATCTTGCCCTAAAGGCACAGTTCGCAAGCATCAAATGATTCATAACCAAGTGATTCTGAAAATCCATCTTTATGGTGTTTCTTCATGCGCTTTACACCGATATGACCCAAACGGCAGTGCCACAAACAAGTTGCACTATCATTATTAACTTTGCATCTTTTGGCATCAATATTATGAATATGTGTATCACTACGATCGAGATCCAATAAACTATTTTCATTGGGTGTATGACCATTGAAGGTTTTATTCATGTAAACAGAACAACAATTATTCTCTGACTTTAAATGAATAACCGTATTGCAACAAACATGATCAAATCATATTCATGCTCAACGCAAAAGCTAAATCACATTTATTTAGGTTTAACACTAATCCCGAAAGTATAGGGAGTGTGTGATGATGATCATATCACTCTTGGAACAACACCCAACACTCATCGTCACTTCACCTTCAACTAGTCTCTGTTTATTCTGTAACTCCTGTTTCAACTTACTAAATTTTAGCAACCGAACAAGTACCAAATACTCAGGGGCTACTATAAACACTAGTAAGGCACACATCAAACACCTGTATATCAAATATACCCTTGTTCACTTTGCCATCCTTCTTATCCACCAAATATTTAGGGCATTTCCGCTTCCAGTGACCATTTCCTTTGCAGTGTAAGCACTCAGTTTCAGGCTTTGGTCCAGCTTTGGTCTTCTTCATGGGAGTGACAACTTGTTTGCCATTCTAATTGAAGTTTCCCTTTCTTTCCCTTTGCCCTTTTCTTGAAACTAGTGGTCTTGTCAATCATCAACACTTGATGCTCTTTCTTGATTTCTACCTTCGTCGATTTCAACATCATGAAGAGTTCGGGAATCGTTTTCGTCATCCCTTGCATACAATAGTTCATCACGAAGTTCTAGTAACTTTGTGATGGTGAGTAGAGAATTCTGTCAATCACTATCTTATCTGGAAGATTAACTCCCACTTGATTCAAGCGATTGAAGTACCAAGACAATCTGAGCACATGCTCACTAGTTGAGCGATTCTCCTCCATCTTTTAGCTATAGAACTTGTTGGAGACTTCATATCTCTCAACTCGGGTATTTGCTTCAAATATTAACTTCAATACCTGGAACATCTTATATGGTCCATGACATTCAAAACGTCTTTGAAGTCCCGATTCTAAGCCGTTAAGCATGGTGCACTAAACTATCAAGTAGTCATCATATTGAGCTAGCCAAACGTTCATAACGTCTGCATTTGCTCCTGCAATAGGTTTGTGACCGAGCGGTGCATCAAGGACATAATTCATCTGTGCAGCAATGAGGATAAACCTCAGATCACGGATCCAATCCGCATCATTGCTACTAACATCTTTCAACAAAGTTTTCTCTAGGAACATATCAAAGTAAACACATGAAAGCAACAACGCAAGCTATTGATCTACAACATAATTTGCAAAATACTACCAGGACTAAGTTCATGATAAATTTAAGTTCAATTAATCATATTACTTAAGAACTCCCACTTAGACAGACATCTCTCTAGTCATCTAAGTGATTACGTGATCCAAATCAACTAAACCATGTCCGATCATCACGTGAGATGGAGTAGTTTCAATGGTGAACATCACTATGTTGATCATATCTACTATATGATTCACGTTCGACCTTTCGGTCTCCGTGTTCCGAGGCCATATCTGTATATGCTAGGCTCGTCAAGTTTAACCTGAGTATTCCGCGTGTGCAACTGTTTTGCACCCATTGTATTTGAACGTAGAGCCTATCACACCCGATCATCACGTGGTGTCTCAGCACGAAGAACTTTCGCAACGGTGCATACTCAGGGAGAACACTTCTTGATAATTAGTGAGATATCATCTTAAAATGCTACCGTCAATCAAAGCAAGATAAGATGCATAAAGGATAAACATCACATGCAATCAATATAAGTGATATGATATGGCCATCATCATCTTGTGCTTGTGATCTCCATCTCCGAAGCACCATCATGATCACCATCGTCACCGGCGCGACACCTTGATCTCCATCGTAGCATCGTTGTCGTTACGTCATCTATTGCTTCTACGACTATCGCTACCGCTTAGTGATAAAGTAAAGCAATTACAGGGCGTTTGCATTTCATACAATAAAGCGACAACCATATGGCTCCTGCCAGTTGCCGATAACGTCGGTTACAAAACATGATCATCTCATACAATAAAATATAGCATCATGTCTTGACCATATCACATCACAACATGCCCTGCAAAAACAAGTTAGATGTCCTCTACTTTGTTGTTGCAAATTTTACGTGGCTGCTACGGGCTTAGCAAGAACCGTTCTTACCTACGCATCAAAACCACAACGATAGTTCGTCAAGTTAGTGCTGTCTTAACCTTCACAAGGACCGGGCGTAGCCACACTCGGTTCAACTAAAGTTGGAGAAATAGACACCCGCTAGTCACCTGTGTGCAAAGCACGGCGGTAAAACCAGTCTCGCGTGAGCGTAGGCATAATGTCGGTCCGGGCCGCTTCATCCAATAATACCGCCGAACCAAAGTATGACATGCTGGTAAGCAGTATGACTTGCATCGCCCACAACTCACTTGTGTTCTACTCGTGCATATAACATCAATGCATAAAACCTAGGCTCGGATGCCACTGTTGCGGAACGTAGTAATTTCAAAAAAATTCCTACGCACACGCAAGATCATGGTGATGGCATAGCAACGAGACGGGAGAGTATTGTCCACGTACCCTCGTAGACCGTAAGCGGAAGCGTTATGACAACTCGGTTGATGTAGTCGTACGTCTCCACGATCCGACCGATCCAAGTACCGAACGTACGGCACCTCCGAGTTCAGCACACGTTCAACTCGATGACGATCCCCGGGCTCCGATCTAGCAAAGCGTCGGGGATGAGTTCCATCAGCACGACGGCGTGGTGACGATGATGATGCTCTACCGGCGCAGGGCTTCGCCTAAACTCCGCGATGATATGACCGAGGTGGAATATGGTGGAGGGGGGCACCGCACACGGCTTAGGAACGATCCGTAGATCAACTTGTGTGTTATGGGGTGCCCCCCTACCCCCGTATATAAAGGAGCAAGGGAGGGGGTGGCCGGCCTAGGAGGAGGCGCACCAAGGAGGAGTCCTACTCCCACCGGGAGTAGGATTCCCCCCCCTTCCAAGTAGTAGGAGTAGGAGTCAAGGAAAGGGGGAAGATAAGAGAAGGAAGGAGGGGGCGCAGCCCCTCCCCCTAGTCCAATTCGGACTAGGCCTTGGGGGGGCGCCCAACCTCTCCTCCCTCTTTTCCCTAAAGCCCAATAAGGCCCATATACTCCCGGCGAATTCCCGTAACTCTCCGGTACTCCAAAAAATACCCGAATCGCTCGGAACCTTTCCGAACTCTGAATATAGTCGTCCAGTATATCGATCTTTACGTCTCGAACATTTCGAGACTCCTCGTCATGTCCCCGATCTTATCCGGGACTCTGAACTCCTTCGGTACATCAAAACTCATAAACTGATAATATAACTGTCATCGTAACATTAAGCGTGCAGACCCTACGGGTTCGAGAACTATGTAGACATGACCTAGAACTATTCGCGGTCAATAACCAATAGCGGAACCTGGATGCTCATATTGGCTCCTACATATTCTACGAAGATCTTTATCGGTCAAACCGCATAACAACGTACGTTATTCCCTTTGTCATCGGTATGTTACTTGCCTGAGATTTGATCGTCGGTATCAAATACCTAGTTCAATCTCGTTACCGGCAAGTCTCTTTACTCGTTACGTAATGCATCATTCTGTAACTAACTCATTAGCTACATTGCTTGCAAGGCTTATAATGATGTGCATTACCGAGAGGGCCCAGAGATACCTCTCCGACGATCGGAGTGACAAAACCTAATCTCGAAATACGCCAACCCAACATGTACCTTTGGAGACACCTGTAGTGCTCCGTTATAATCACCCAGTTACATTGTTACGTTTGGTAGCACCCAAAGTGTTCCTCCGGTAAACGGGAGTTGCATAATCTCATAGTTACAGGAACATGTATAAGTCATGAAGAAAGCAATAGCAATATACTAAACGATCAAGTGCTAGGCTAACGGAATGGGTCATGTCAATCACATCATTCTCCTAATGATGTGATCCCATTAATCAAATGACAACACATGTCTATGGTTAGGAAACATAACCATCTTTGATTAATGAGGTAGTCAAGTAGAGGCATACTAGTGACGTTATGTTTGTCTATGTATTCACACATGTATTATGTTTCCAGTTAATACAATTCTAGCATGAATAATAAACATTTATCATGATATAAGGAAATAAATAATAACTTTATTATTGCCTCTAGGGCATATTTCCTTCAAACATTCACCTAAAAATTTAAAGATAACTTTTGGGTACCCAGATTTTCTTGATAGGGGAACCGTTCCTGCAGTTAGTGCCAACATAGCTAGCAAATACTTCACCATTTTGATTTTTGAACAGTTTATAGTTGGTGTCAAATAACTCATCAGAAGAATGAGGAGATTCACATGTAAAGCCAGATAAATTGGATGGATCAACTGGAGGTCCCTTTGCAGCAACCCATGAAGTTTTGGTGTACTGCTCAGGCTTCCAATATGTTCCATCAGTATTGAGTTTCCTCTCAAAGACAATACTCTCTTTCCTAGGATTCCTGATGAGGATCTACTTTTTAAGCACATCACAAAGAATCTGATGCCCTTTGAGGCTTTTGTACATGCCTGTTGTGTACAATTCCTTCAGCCCTGCATCATCAGTGGTATTAGCAATGTCCTCACATGAGGAATTAGTGATAGCAGAGACAGGTGAAGAATTTGTAACATTTGAACATTCAGCTGAAGAATTAGCAGATTCACATTCAATGCACTTCAGACATGGAGGAACAAATTCTTCCTGACTAGCGCTCATTTGTTGAGCAAGTAATGAATCGCGCTCCTTCTGAAGATCTTCATAACTCACTCTTAGCTTCTCAAGATCTTGCTTTCTGTGAAGAAATTCATAAGAAAGCTTCTCATGATCAGATAAGAGTGTGTTATGATGACTTTGAAGGTTGTCAAACTTAGACTGAAGTCTCTGAAGATTTTCAGTTAACTCTTTAGTGCGGTCCATTTCTTCACCCAACATATCATCACTTTTGTCTTGCATGTTTTGAAGCTTTTCAATAGCCTTTTGTTGTTTCACAACAATCTTAGCAAGTTTAGAGTAGTTGGGCTTAAGATTTTCATCAGATTCATCCTCACTAGATTCAGAGGAGGGGTATTTAGTTACCTTGGCACCCTTTGCCATGAAGCAATAGGTGGGAGCATAGTCATCATTGCCTTCATCAGCATTGTTGGTGTTGCCATTTTCTTCAGAGTTGAAGATAGACTTGCTGACGAATGCAGTAGCAAGAGCTAGGCTTGCTACACCAGACTCGGACTCCTCGGATGCCTCCTCTTCCTCATGATCCTCAGATTCAGCCTCAGAATCCATTTCCTTGCCAATGAATGCCCGAGCCTTCTTGGAGCTGCTCTTCTTGTGAGATGAAGACTTCGAGGATTTTGATGATGAAGACTTTGAAGATTTCTTCTTCTTCATGGCATCATCAGAACTGTAATCCTTGTATTTCTTCTTCTTTAATTCCTTGTCCCACTTAGGACAATCTTGAATGTAGTGACCAGGTGTCTTGCATTTGTGGCATAGCCTCTTCTTGCAGTCACTAGATGAGGAATCGTTGCTCCTTGAGAATTTTCCAAACCGACCATGTCTTGAGAACTTCTAAAATTTCTTCACGAGCAATGCTAGTTCCTGGCTCAATTCTTCAGGATCACCAAGGCTGCTAGTAGAGTCCTCTTCTTCAGACTCAGAGACTGCCTTGGCCTTTAGAGCACGTGGTTTGCCATAGCTCGAACCATAGAGATCTCTCTTCTCAGCAAGCTGGACCTCATGAGTGTTTAGCCTCTCGAGGGTATCAGCGGGATCAAGTGACTTGTAATCAGCACGCTCTTGAATCATCAGTGCCAGAGTGTCAAATGAAGAATCGAGCGATCTCAGCAATTTCTTCACCACCTCATGGTCAGTAATATCAGTGGCACCAAGCGCTTGAAGCTCATTTGAGATGTCAGTGAGGCGATCGAAGGTTTGCTGAACATTTTCATTGTCGAGTATTTTGAAGCGGTTGAAGAGATTGCGAAGAACGTCAACACGAGAGTCACGTTGAGTTGAGACTCCTTCATTTACTTTTGAGAGCCTATCCCAGATAAGCTTAGTAGTTTCCAAAGCACTCACTCTACCATATTGCCCTTTGCTCAGATGGACACATATGATGTTCTTCGCTTGAGAATCGAGTTTCTTGAATCTCGTCACATCAGCAGCATTCAGGGAGGGTGTGACTGAGGGAACACAATTTTCCACAACATACAAGAGATCGTTATCAATTGCCTCAAGATGCATTCGCATCTTATTCTTCCAGTAGGGGTAGTCCATTCCATCGAAGGTAGGACACCCAACAGAGACCTTGATCAAACCTGTGGTCGACATAACTAAAACTCCAGGTGGTTAAACCAAAATCACACAGAATAAGGGAGTACCTTGCTCTGATACCAATTGAATGTGCGTTATGTCGACTAGAGGGGGGTGAATAGGCGATTTTTATGAATTCTTCACTGAGAAATTTGCTGGTGAGGAAATTCCTAAATGAAGAACTACTTGTAGCGGAATAAGTACTCAAAAGTAAACATAGCAGAACACACGCATAGTCATCATGATGAAATGAAGACAAGCACAAAGTACAGAAAGCGTAAGCACAAGATAACACAAGATGAAGACAAATAGACTGAAGAAATTGAAATGAGGAAATTGAGAAAGTCTTCAGTCAAAGTCTTCAAACAGATATGACCAGGCACTCAACAACAGAGATGAGCAAATGAAAGAGTTGAGGAAATAGAACCAGTAAGCTCGGTAAAGACAATGATTTGGTAGACCAGTTCCAACTGCTATCTCAGTTGTACATCTGGTTGGAGCGGCTGAGTATTTAAACTCGGGGACACCCAGTCCCGGACACACAGTCCTCACCGTATTCTCCTTGAGCTAAAGTCACACAGACCTCGCCCAATCACTCGTGGTAAGTCTTCAGGGTACTTCCGAACCTTCACAAACTTGGTCACTCGGTGATCCACAATTTCTCTTGGATGCTCTAAACCTTAACGCCTAACTGTCTGGAAGAAGCACAATCTTCCAAGGAAACAAGCATCGGATCCATGCAGGATGAATCTCTTCAGTGATGCTCAATCACTTTGGGGTTTTGTAGGTTTGGGTTTGTGTTTTCCTCACTTGATGATTTTCGCTCAAAGTCCTCGGAGTATGGGTTGCCCTCAAATGACAAGTGTCAGTTTCTCTCAGAGCAGCCAACCAACTAGTGGTTGTGGGGGCAGCTATTTATAGCCTAGGGAGCAGCCCGACATGATAAGACATAAATGCCCTTGTCTGATATGACCGTCAAGTGGGTAGATATTTTGGGACAGCTGGCGCGTAGCACAGCAACAATCGGAATATTTGACTCTCAAATACCTCCGGGCTATCATGTTCCTCACTGTGTAGGCAATCCGCACTAGCGAATTCCTAACTCCTCAGTTAGAACAAATTCCTCAGAGACCAGAAGAACTTCGTCTCTGTCACCGAAGAATATGGCTGAACTGTGTGAGATTTCCAATGGCTTCACTCGAAAGGATTGGTAGGTGTAGGATTTTGAGATGAGCATCACATGGAAATTTTTCCTTAGTATTTCCTCGACCCCCTTTAATAGTACGGAGTTTCCTATGACTCAAGAAAGAGAAAATGAAATAGTAAAAACAAGAGTCTTCACGCTTCATGTTCCTTGAATGAATACCAAGTCTTCAAGGTCACACCAATTTCTTCACTTTCAAAATCTTCAGAAAGTCTTCAGGAATCCACAGTCTTCAGTTGAAGAACTTCATTTTTAGGGGTCGACTTTCTCTGTAAATATCAAACTCCTAATAGACTTATAGACATGTGTACACTTACGAACGCATCAGTCTCTTAACCTATAAGTCTTCAATACACCAAGATCACTAAGGGGCACTAGATGCACTTACACACGGCCATGACACTGGTTCCTCATCCGGTTCTGGCTCTCAGAAGCGCCAGGTGTGGTTTCCTAACACCGCCCTGCCACCCAGTGAAAGTGCAACTATCTCTAGGTGGTTTTGGTAATTCATAACAACATATAGCTCATTGAGATAATGCTATTCCAAGACTATTATTTCAGGAAAGCTCAATGAATGGCATGGCATGGATGATTGAGGGGAGTCCTAGATTAGGGGGTGTCCGGATCGCCGGACTATGACCTTTGGCCGGACTCCTGGACTATGAAGATACAAGATTGAAGACTCCGTCACGTGTCCGGATAGGGACTTTCCTTAGCGTGGAAGGCAAGCTTGGCGATACGATATGAAGATCTCCTCCCATTGTAACCGACTCTGTGTAACCCTAGCCCTCTCCGATGTCTATATAAACCGGAGAGTTTTAGTCCGTAGGACGAACAACAATCATACCATAGGCTAGCTTCTAGGGTTTAGCCTCTCTGATCTCGTGGTAGACCAACTCTTGTAACACCCATACCATCAATATTAATCAAGCAGGAGTAGGGTTTTACCTCCGCCGAGAGGGCCCGAACCTGGGTAAAAACATCGTGTCCCTTGTCTCCTGTTACCATCCGCCTAGATGCACAGTTCGGGACCCCCTACCCGAGATCCGCCGGTTTTGACACCGACATTGGTGCTTTCATTGAGAGTTCCTCTGTGTCGTCGCCTTTAGGCCCGATGGCTTCTTCGATCTTCAACCACGACGTGGTCCAGGGTGAGACTTTTCTCCCCGGACAGATCTTCGTATTCGGTGGCTTCACACTGCGGGCCAACTCGCTTGGCCATCTGGAGCAGATCGAAAGCTATGCCCCTGGCCATCAGGCCAGGTTTGGAAGCTTAAACTACACGGCCGACATTCGCGGGGACTTGATCTCCGACGGATTCGAGCCACGGCCGAGCGCGCCGCACTGTCTCGATGGGCATGATCTATCTCTGCCGCCGGACAGAGCCCAGAGAGCCGCTCAGGTGTCCGCTCCGACCATTAGCTCGGACCCGACTGCGCTAACTAGGGACGGACGGTTGGACGCCGCCCTAGGAGCCGCAATCTCTACGGTGATGGAGCCGAATACCAGCCTAGTCCTTTGCAAGGCCCGTGACTCCAAGGTGCCGGACTCCGTTCCGGACTTCGAATCTTCCGCACCCCTTCTGATCGAACCCGATTGGGCTCCGATCATGGAGTTCACCACCGCAGACGTCTTTCAGCACTCACCCTTTGGCGATATCCCGAACTCCCTAAAGTCTCTCTCTTTGTCAGGAGAGCCCTGGCCGGACTATGGTTAGCAGGGTTGGGATACGGACGGCGAAGAAATTCGAAACCCACCCACCACCCACTTTGTAGCCATTGTCGACGATACAACCGACATGCTTGACTTCAACTCCGAAGACGTCGATGGTATGGATGCCGATGAAGGAGACGACCAAGAACCAGCACCTATAGGGCACTGGAAAGCCACCTCATCACACGATGTATACATGGTGGACACACCCAAAAGGGATAACAACGAGGATCAAAAGGGCGCAAACAGGGATCGATCCCTCGAAAAACAATCAAAGTGGCGACGTAAGCGCCACGCAAAGCCCCACCTCGACAAAGACCCAGCCATAGAGCAGGATGAATCAACGGAAGACGAACATGCCATTGAGCAACCGTCCAAACAGGATGGGCAATCCAAACAACCAATCCCCAGGAAAGATAATACTCCGGACGACCTCACGCCGGAAAAATTGCCGGAACATCAGAACCTCCACCAAAGGCTCGTTGCCACTGCACGTAGCCTGAAAAAGCAGAAGCGGAGGCTCAAAACAGCATAAGATGCACTTAGGATCAGATGGAACAAAGTACTCAATACTGCACACAAGTATGGCAACAGTCGTCACACAAAGAGCTATCCGAAGCGGAAACTACTACCGGAATTTGATGAAGAGGCCATAAAGCCCCCACAGTCGAAAAACAAGGAAGCCACCAGGTCGGATAGACGACCCAACGATCGATCTAAAGCGACAAAGGGCGCCGCACTCAATATGGCGAGCGATCCGCCTAAGGATTCACATCAAACAACCAGCCCAACCAGATCCATCTATGGCCCAAGAAAGCAAGCTCCAGCGAGCAATGCAATGCAAAAAATATCCAAACATCGCGGCACACCTACATACAGGGGCGCCGCACATCCCCTATGTTTTACGGATGAGGTGCTGGACCATGAATTTCCAGCGGGATTCAAGCCCGTGAACATAGAAGCATACGACGGAACAACAGACCCCGGAGTCTGGATCGAGGATTATATCCTCCACATACACATGGCCAGAGGAGATGACCTTCATGCCATCAAATACTTACCCCTTAAGCTCAAAGGGCCAGCCCGGCATTGGCTTAAAAGCCTCCCCGAAAACACCATGGGAAGTTGGGAAGCACTCGAGGATGCCTTCCGGGCAAATTTTCAAGGGACCTATGTCCAACCTTCGGATGCAGATGATCTGAGTCATATGACTCAGCAGCCTGGAGAGTCAGCCCGGGAACTCTGGAATAGAATCCTTAATAAAAAGAATCAGATCGTCGACTGTCCAGACGCCGAGGCTCTAGCAGCTTTCAAACATAGCGTCTGAGATGAATGGCTCGCCAGACACCTCAGCCAAGAAAAGCCAAGCACAATGGCCGCATTAACCAGCCTCATGACCCGCTTTTGCGCAGGAGAGGACAGCTTGTTGGCAAGAAGCAGCACCAGTGACCCGAGCACATCCGAACTTAGAGACCGAAACGGGAAGCGGCGCCGTAACAAAGAACGACGCCGGATCAAGGATAACAGCCTGATGAGCAGGACAGCAAACACCGGATTCAAAAGCTCTGGGCAAAATCAGAAAAAGACGCCGCCCAAAGATGACAGGGACGAGCTGTCTAACCTCAACAAAATCCTGGACAAAATATGTCAAATCCACAGTACTCCCGGGAGACCTGCAAACCATACCCACAGAGACTGTTGGGTCTTCAAGCAGTCCGGCAAACTGAACGCCGAACACAAGGGGCTCGACACACCAAGTGAGGACGACGACACACCCCACAAGCAGAACGCTGGAGAGCAAAAGAAGTTCCCACAAGAAGTCAAAACAGTAAATTCACTCCACATGACAAAAGGGAAGAACAAAACGGCGCCTACGAGAACACGCGCCATACGGCCAGCCGTAAAGGAGCACCGCCACTGGTTATTACAACCAATCACCTTTGATTATCAGGACTACTCCAGAGCGGCCCGGAACGCAGGCTGGACTGCCTTGGTCTTGAATCCGGTTATTGACGGACTACAATTTACACGAGTCCTTATGGACGGCGGCAGTGACTTAAACCTGTTATATCAGGACACAATCCGCAAACTAGGGGTAAACCCAGCTATAATCAGCCACGGCAACACTTCCTTTCAAGGAGTGACGCCGAGTCTAGATACCTAGAGTATGGGTTCCCTTGTGTTAGAGGTCACGTTCGGCTCACCCGACAACTTCCGAAGCGAAAAGCTAACATTCCACATTGCCCCATTCGTAAGTCGCTATCAAGCGCTACTGGGACGTGAAGCTTTCACCCGCTTTAACGCAATACTGCATTATGCATTAGTTACACTTAAAATGCCCAGCCCACGAGGCATCATCTCATTACAAGGGAATGTCAATTGACCCCGAAAGTACGGGTAAGGGTGCGGCCGCCTGGACAGCCGCACGCCAATCCAGACCTACTATCCCGGACACGGCTAGACGAGTCCGACGTCAACATACACGGGCTTAATAGCCGCATAAACCCCATACAAGGGGCTCTGCATGTTCACGCCAGGAGACAGTACGGCTCACTTCTCGCTCCAGCTATATTTCGTTTATATAGATTTCTCGCACACTTTTTTTTTACTAAAGTTCCTCTTTTTCGCAGACGAACACCGTGCTACGCCCGTCCAGGATACGGCACAATGGAAACACAGGCGCAGACGTGCAGTAGGGACCTGTTTCAAGGATTCTTTTTAGATTAAGACCCTGCGTAAACCTTTTTTACTGTCTCTTGTTGGAAACATCCCCTGGTTTTTGCCATAACCGAGGAGGAGGCTGGCGTTTTGGCATGTGGCCACGCCAGAATTTTGCACGTACCTGGACACCAGGGGCTTTTTCACCAAGGGCTTTGTTGCGGCCCGTCTTCATAAAGACCGAATACCTTAGGGAGTGTTCGTCGTTGCGAGTTAGGCCTTATATGCATTAGCTCCGAATCATGTCGTTGGTCAAATGTTGGGTTTGCCCGGTGAGGGAGTCCTGGACTAGGGGGTGTCCGGATAGCCGGACTATCATCATCGGCCGGACTCCAAGACTATGAAGATACAAGATTGATGACTTCGTCCCGTGTCCGGATGGGACTTTCCTTGGCGTGGAAGGCAAGCTTGGCGATACGGATATGTAGATCCCCTACCATTGTAACCGACTCTGTGTAACCCTAGCCCTCTCCGGTGTCTATATAAACCGGAGGGTTTTAGTCCGTAGGACAACAACCATTACAACAATCATACCATAGGCTAGCTTCTAGGGTTTAGCCTCCTTGATCTCGTGGTAGATCCACTCTTGTACTACCCATATCATCAATATTAATCAAGCAGGACGTAGGGTTTTACCTCCATCAAGAGGGCCCGAACCTGGGTAAAACATCGTGTCCCTTGTCTCCTGTTACCATCCGCCTAGACGCACAGTTCGGGACCCCTTACCCGAGATCCGCCGATTTTGACACCGACATTGGTGCTTTCATTGAGAGTTCCTCTGTGCCGTCACGATCAAGAAGGATGCCTCTTCCCGTCTTTAAAGACGGAACCATCACCAAAGGAGCTCTGGCCGCCGGCCACACTATCCGGCTAGGTGGTTTTCTCATGACCACCTGTTCGGCCAACTCATCGATGATGACCTCTCGGGTCATCAGAAGCAATCTTCATGTCAGCTCGGAATTCGCCAAGCAGCTGTATCTAATGGAGCTATCTTCTGTAAACGAACTCCTGGACTGCATCGCCGCCCTGGGGGTCGCCACAGATTACGATCAGATTGGGCTTAAAACCGATCTGTGAGAGATTAACTCTCCCCAGGTTACCCACCACGTTGCGGTGGTTGAGGAACAAAGCGGCGATTCCCCTTCTATACTAAAAACTAGTTATGTCCGGACTCCCGAACCCTCCATGCCGGATTCCCGTGGAGGGACGGATGTCGATCAAGCACTGAACCTAAAGTCAGGCATCGAACCGGCCTCGCTGGACAACGTCTAGCAATCCAAGCTTCCAAATTCGGAAACTTTTCGGCCCTTGAGCCTCGAGATGGGTAGGGTTCCGAACTCCATTCCACCCACCCACCCGAACATATGCGATCTATCTCAAATCCGGCAAGAGCCCGCCGAAATAGTACATCATTACTGGGCCAGATTCCTCCTGGTCATGGACAGGATAAAGGACTGCCGTGAGGAAAACGCAATTTCAATTTTCTACAATAATTGCATGGACGAGGGAATCTTGAACACCGTCAGTCGTCGTGAACTTACACGCTTCTCCGATCTGGCATCCATAGTACGAAAGTACTGTGCGATGGAAAGTTTCCAGAAAACCAAAACTAAGTTTTGGGACAATCCGGCCCTGAATACAACCCCAGTCCAAAACAAAAGGGTGCATCACACTCAGGCACCAGGTACAAAAACCAAAAAGCAAAAGCCCCATAAAGGGCTAGGAACCGTACTGGAGGGATGGCTCAGCGGACCCTGTAAAATTCATAATACAGAAGGCACCACTCAAACACATAGCCTTCGAGCATGTTGGATACTGCGGCAGGTGGCCCCGAGAACTACTCCAACAGTACCAGTACGGTATCAACAGTCTTCGAGACTTTCACATCAAATAATATTCGGAAGCGAACAATCCGCAGCCTCGCCGAAGTCTACCAGGTAGCAACAACAAACCCATGGAGCGACATGGCCATCACCTTCAATGCTAGCGACGAACCCTTATTCCGAACAGCCCGAGCACCAGCCGCATTGGTCCTCAGTCCGATAGTGGACGACTTTCATCTTACCAAGGTACTCATGGATGGCGGCAGCGGATTAAACCTCATCTACGAGGAAACGCTTCAAAAAATGGAAATAGGCTGGAGCCGCATTGAGCGAAGCAGCACAACCTTCAGAGGGATAATCCCCAGCCGGGAAGCACGCTGCATAGGAAAAATCACACTTGATGTGGTGTTCGGCTCGCCGGACAATTACAGGTCCGAAGAGGTCACGTTCCATGTGGCCCCGTTCAGCAGCGGATATCACGCTATATTAGGACGAGAGGCATTCACAATTTTTCAAGCTATACCCCATTACGGGTACATGAAGCTTAATATGCCCGGGCCCGGCAGAATAATCACTCTCGTAAGTGATCCGGACACAGCACTCCGCGCCAAAAACAAGACAACCGCATTAGCCCTGGAGGCACTATCCGAAGCCCTAGCGGTGGAGGAACTTGCCGCGCTGCGCTCCACAGTGAATAGGGACGATGTGATACTCGATAAGAGATCCAAGTCTACCTCCTTTAAACCAGTGGATGAAATAGTCAAATTCCAGGTCCATCCAACGGACCCAACAAAGACGGCCTCCATCGGGACACAGTTGAACCCTGATGTAGACGCCGCACTGCGAGAATTCCTTTGAGAGAATTGGGACATCTTCGCCTGGCACCCTTCAGATATGCCAGGAATCCCATGCAGATTGGCAGAACACAGCCTAAACATCCTAAAAGGATTCAAGCCAGTCAAATAGGCTCTTCGGAGATTTTCTGAACCCAAAACACAGGCAATGGGAGAAGAGCTAGCCAAACTATTGGAAGCCGGATTCATTAGAGACATCAAACATCCGGACTGGCTAGCAAACCTGGTAATGGTACCAAAGAAGGACAAATCCTGGCGCCTATGTGTCGATTTTAAAGACCTCAACAAGGCCTGCCCAAAGGATCCCTTCCCCCTTCCCCGCATCGACCAAATAATTGATGCTACAGCAGGGCACGATTCATTGTGCTTCATCGACGCATACTCCGGCTACCATCAAATCAAGATGGCGGAGGCGGACCAAGCCGCAACGGCATTCATTACTCCATATGGACCATTCTGCTTCAACACGATGCCCTTCGGACTTAAAAACGCCGGTGCAACATATCAGCGCATGATTCAGACATGTCTGGCCACCCAGATCGGCAAAAGAGTAGAGGCATACGTAGACGACGTAGTCGTAAAAACCAAACACGTCGAAACTCTAGTAGATGATTTGAGGCTCACATTCGACAACCTCCGAGCATACGACATTAACCAGAATCCGGAAAAATGCGTTTTCGGCGTACCAGCCGAAAAGCTCCTAGGCTTCATTGTATCTGGTAGAGGAATGGAAGCAAACCCAGCCAAGATCCGAGCTCTGTCACAGCTGGATATTCCAAAAGACCTCAAACAAATACAAAAACTTACTGGATGCCTGGCGGCTCTAAGCCGCTTCATCTCCCGTTTGGGAGAAAAAGCATTGCCCCACTATCGTCTCCTCCGGCGCACTGAACACTTCGAGTGGACGGATGCTGCCACTACCGGACTCGAAGAAATAAAAGCCATATTGGCAACAAATCTGGTCCTGGCCGCGCCTAACCTGGGCGAACCAATGCTGCTATACATCGCGGCAACACATCAAGTAGTAAGCGCGGTGCTCGTAGTCGAACGAGAAACAGAAGGGCATAAACTCCCTCTTCAAAAACCAGTGTACTACCTATCCACTGTCTTAACTCCCTGCAAGTCCCGGTATCCGCATTATCAAAAGATAGCGTACGCGGTGTTCATGGCATCCCGGAAGCTTCGACACTACTTTCAGGAGTGTTCGATAACAGTGGCCTCCGAAGTGCCCCTCAACGACATTATAAACAACCGCGACGCGACGGGCAGGATTGCAAAATGGGCCATTGAGCTCCTACCATTCGACATAACTTATAAACCTCGGCGAGCTATAAAGTCGCAGGTCTTGGCTGACTTCGTCGCTGAATGGACCGAAGCCAAACTCCCTAAAGAGTACGGCGCATACTCCAATTGGGTTATGCATTTCGACGGCTCCAAAATGTTGGCCGGCTTGGGGGCTGGCGTCGTACTGACGTCCCCAACCGGAGACACAGTCCACTACGTACTTCAGATAATGTACACGGACTCCAACAATACAGCCGAATACGAGGCCCTCCTACATGGTCTCCGGATGGCAATCTCCATGGGCATTCAACGCCTAGAGGTGCGCGGGGATTCAAACCTTGCAATATCCCAAGTAAATGGAGACTTTGACGCCAAGGATCCGAAAATGGCAGCCTATCGCAACACCATCCTAAAAATGTCAGCTCGGTTCGAAGGACTCGAATTCCACCATGTAGCCCGGGATAATAATTAAGCAGCCGACGCGTTGGCACGCATTGGCGCGAAACGCGACGTTGTCCCTCCAAACATCTTCCTGGAAGGGCTCTTTAAGCCATCCGCACTATGGGAAGAGGAGTCCGGAAATAACAACCCGGAAACAACCGCGCCACCCAACATAGAACAATCTGACATAATCGGCGGTTCAGCCGATGAAATAACACCTTCAGCCCACGAAATAATGGCGGTAATTGCCCCGTGGACGGAACCATTCCTAGCCTACTTAATCAGGCAGGAACTTCCCGAAGACCAAAATGAGGCCCGTTGCATAGTTCGGCGATCTAAAGCCTACAAGGTCCATGAGGGAGAACTTCAAAGGTGCATCTCCGAAGAGGAAGGGCGAAATCTCTTGGCTGAAATTCACGCCGGACTAGGCGGACACCACGCTGCAGCCTGGGCACTTGCAGATAAGGCCTTCCGTACAGGATTTTATTGGCCGACGGCCCGGGCAGATGCTCAGGACTTAGTACAAAGATGCGTTGGGTGTCAGCTCTTTGCCAATCAGAGCCATATGCCACCTACCGCCCTCAAAACTATACCCATTACCTGGCCATTCGCGGTCTGGGGGCTTGACATGGTCGGACCCCTCAAAGGGGGAACCCACAAGCAAAAATACCTACTGGTCATGGTGGACAAGTTCACCAAATGGATAGAGGCCAAGCCAGTTAAAACGGCAGAGTCCGGACCAGTGATAGACTTTATATCCAGGGTAGTACACCATTATGGCGTCCCCCACAGCATCATTACCGATAACGGCACGAACTTCACAGCCGACAAGGTAAAACTTTGGTGCAAAAATATGGGCATTAAGCTCGACTACGCTTCAGTCCACCACCCTCAAACCAACGGTCAAGTTAAACGAGCAAATGGTCTAATAATGAGCAGCATCAAACCCAGACTAGTGCGGTCCCTTACGGAATCTAATACGCACTGGGTAGAGGAGCTTGACTCCGTACTCTAGGGGCTGCGGACTACGCCAAACCGTACTACCGGATTCACACCATTCTTGATGGTATACGGCGCAGAGGCAGTTTTGCCCTGCGACATAATCCATGACTCACCTCGAGTGCGCATGTACGAAGAAAGAGAAGCCGAGCTGGATCTGCAGGACAGCTTGGACGCATTGGAGGAGGAACGCGATGTGGCAAAGGCCCGTTCCGCATTTTATCAGCAGCAGGCACGAAGATATCAAAGCAGAGAAGTACGGGCCAAAACTTACAATGTTGGCGAACTAGTTCTACGCCTGCCGAACAAGAAAAAGGACAAGCTCAAGCCCAAATGGGAAGGTCCCTTCATCATCAACCAAGTCCTGACCGGCGGAGCATACCGTCTGCGGAATGCATTGGACAACCGACTCGAGCCGAACCCATGGAACGCAGCCCGCCTCGGAAGATTCTACGCCTAGCGCCGGACTAAGAGTTCGTCTCCTTCCTACGTCCACTTTTCTCACTCTTCAGCTGTCTTTTGTTTCTCTCTCTTCTCTCACCTTTTTTTTATATATACCCTTGAGGGCCTATTTGCGCATTGTTCGCACAAACTTGATGTGCTACCCGCACTCATTATACATGGGGGCTTCTTTAACAGAAGCTTAAATTATACGGGCTTCACACCCAGCACATGTGTCAAACTTCCACATGTACCTTTTATTCAACATTATATGCATCGATATGACTTAAGTTTCGGCCAAGCTGGGTTGCCTGGCTCCTGTGCTTACCCCTACGTTCCCGATTGTTCGGCTAGGAGGTAAAGGGAGCACCTCTGCGATTGTTACTGCCAGGTCAGCCGGATGTGTACCTCAGACTGGGTGAAGCCGAAAGCTGGCGTTCTTAAGGGTATATTCGGTCGGTGATTTGAAAGATGATTTCTTACCCATTTATTTACCTGCCCCGAGATGTTTTCCTGCTCTTTTCGCAGTCTGGACATGCACTTTAGGGCATGCCTCCCAGGGAAAGGAACCCTTAACGGAACTATTCTCCCTGGAAGATGTTTCTTACTAACCATGTAATATAACATAACTAGTTGGGCACTTGTCTGATAAAGCACTAATGACCCCTACGCCTGGTCTCCATGCATGCCCCGGTTTTGTCATAACCGAGAAGGTATTCGGACACACTTCGGACTCTAGGGTCCCGAGGTCGAAGCGAAAAGGTCGGCAAAGACAAATGATCTACAATCCGGCTAGAAGGAATTTTATATGTCATTTTAAAATACAGCGTCAAATCGATTGAGTGTACTCCTCCTCAATCGCTTCTAACAGGCTGTCTAATTTACAGTCCCATTGGGAAAACTTAACGGCAAATTCTACTTGGTCGTACACTAAGCTCACAGGGATCTCCTTCCCATCGGGCCCCACAGGTCCGACCTCGGCCATGTGGTTTGGATCCTCCTTCTTGTACCGCGTCTTCACCATGGCCCAGGCCTCCCAGGCACCCTGACGGCAGGCTGATATCTTCCATAAACGGAAGCGCTGCCGTGCTCACTAAAGCTTCTCCGCAAGCTCTCCAAGGCCCTCGAGTAGGGAGATGGATGGCCACAGGGCCTGGACGACGCCATTCATCACCTGCCGAACACGTTCGAGCAGTTGCACCAGCTCGGGAAGTTAGTCACCCATTGAAATGGGCATTTCCTCCGCAGGGCGACCTGTGAGCGCACCTACAGACATATTTTTGTCAATTGACTTCCTCGCCGAACTCTTCTTTTCAAAGGAGTTCGCTCAAGCGCTTACTATAGATGCCGCGACGAAGCCTCTGATTCTCCTTCACGGAGCCAGAAAGCATGGCCCGAACACCCTTTAGCTCTTCTCCTAGCTGGGTGTGGGCATCCTAGAGTTTGTTCCTCTCCTGCTGCACCTTCGTCAGCACCCTCTCGCGGGCCTTCAGTTGGCGCAGTAGTTGTTGCTTGTCCGGATCAAGTCCAGCAACATCTGCAATATCATTGTCAGACTTATACATACGCCGCACACCGCTTATCTTTTTCGAAATAATGTGTTACCAGAAGGGGTCTCTGTGCCTCCTTCAGCGGCAGCTAGTGCGGCCTCAAGCTGGGCCTTGCACTCTTGTAACTCCTAGGCCAATTGGGTATTCTTCTCCGTAAGACCTTGCATATCGAATGGTCCTTAAATCAATTACTATAATTACTTTAAGTCTCGGGGGCTACTGGCATATACCATTATTAAAATCTCTTACCCGTATGTCCTTTACATATGCTCCGTGGCTCTGGTCAAACCATCTCGAGCGGCACGGAGGTGCGTGTCTCCTGCGTTAAAGGAATTCAACGCCTCAGGGGAGAAGCACGCGTCACTAAAAACTGTCCTGCGGCTCCTATGGTTCATGGCGCTCTTCACCTCAGACCTGGTGGCGGACAGCCTGTCGGCATCCTCCGTTGGCGGAGTATCCGGCTCGCGCCTTGCGCTCGCCTCCCCCTTCGGACCAGGTGTTGGAGCCTGACTGGCATAGGCTTGGTTGGCAACCTCTCCGTCCACAGTCCGGCGAACGCTCTTTCTCCTGAAAAAGTCATGAGCATTAATACACCTCCTAGGGACTTTGTCCTAAGTGATGGTTGCAAGCTATACCATTGCGGTGACGTTTCGATTCGTACCACACCCCTCTTCCACCTGCGGGGCCGGACTGACCTCTGTTGGTCAGCCGCCGCGGGTTCAGCTTCCCGCCTTGAAGGCACCTCCTAAAAGACACCGTTGTGTACGGTGGTCAGAAATGCGCGAGGATGGAGTAATGGTGTCAGGACTTCGGTCATGAGTACCTGGGAAGCCGATGATAAGCCGGGGTAGTCGGCCGTCATGGCGACTAAAGCGTTGTCCATACTGAGTTGGTGGAACACCCCGTCAATTAGCTCCACCTGTATGTCCGGATCCTCTTCGGAGGACGGATCAAGGGATCTTCTCAGATCCTCGGGTTGTGGGGCCGGACTATGTATGCTCTCCACAGTCCGGCGCAGTTCCGGCGTCAAAACCATGAAATAAGGTACTTAACTTTGAAAGCGCGGGTCAGATAAATAAACATCTGCTTACCCAGCTCCGAGGGTTGTTCATGGAGAACCCATTCAATGGGCTCGTCTGGAGGAAGTCCTCTTTCTCCCCCTTGTACAGGCCGGACAGAATCTTCACCAGATCTTCGGTCGATTCCGGCCCTTTGCGGCCATGACGGGTGGCATCATTCTCCCCGTTAAAATCCCACTGTCGGTGTCAAAACCGGCGGATCTCGGGTAGGGGGTCCCGAACTGTGCGTCTAGGCGGATGGTAACAGGAGACAAGGGACACGATGTTTTACCCAGGTTCGGGCCCTCTTGATGGAGGTAAAACCCTACATCCTGCTTGATTGATATTGATATTGTGGATGTTTACAAGAGTGGATCTACCACGTGATCAAGGAGGCTAAACCCTAAAAGCTAGCCTATGGTATGATTGTAAGGGTTGATGTTGTTGTCCTATGGACTAAGGCCATCCGGTTTATATAGACACCGGAGAGGGCTAGGGTTACATAGAGTCGGTTACAATGGTAGGAGATCTACATATCCGTATCGCAGAGCTTGCCTTCCATGCCAAGGAAAGTCCCATCCGGACACGGGGCGAAGTCTTCAATCTTGTATCTTAATAGTCTTGGAGTCCGGTCGATGATGATAGTCCGGCCGATGATAGTTCGGCCGATGGTGGTAGTCCGGCTATCCGGACACCCCCTAATCCATGACTCCCTCAGTAGCCCCTGAACCAGGCTTCAATGACGATGAGTCCGGCGCGCATATTGTTCGGCATTGCAAGGCGGGTTCCTCCTCTGAATAATTCATAGAAGATTGTGAAAACCAGGATAGTGTCCGGATCTGCAAAATAAATTCCACATTCCACCATAAAGAGAATAATATATACACAAGTTCAATCTGCTGACTTTTTTGCGGCGTGACGTCACACCACTGCCAAGCCATTACTTGAATCGTTATTTATTTTACCACCTCAGCGCATTTAGCGAAGCGGTTTCCTTGGCACGTCTTGTCGAAGCAAAGATCGTGTTCCCCCTTAATCCGGGATTCTCATCAATACGGACGTGGGTAACCCAACCGCGCCCGTCGCCACGCCCCCTTTATCGAAGGCGGGTCCCGAACGGTCACGGATACGGCTCTCGGTATTCTCCCTCTTTATAACGGGACCAAGGCTCGTTTCTTTTCTTCAATCCTCCATCGAATCCTCTCCCTGCTCCAAGTTCCAACACCTAGAGCCCCAGATTCGAGCGCTTCGGACCTTCAATGATGTCCGGTTCTGACCTCCAGGGCCGGTGGATGCCCTCCTCCGTCACGGAGGAGGACGTGCTAAAGCTGCGGGAGGCCAAGTACCTGACTTACGAGATTTCGCACAGGTTACCTGTCGAGAGGCAGGCCATCCCCACCCCCGAGCCCGGCGAGTATGTTGTTTTTGTATCCCACCTCCGTCGGGGTTTAGGCTCCCCGATGGATCCTTTTGTGAGAGGGCTCATGTTTTACTATGGGTTGGAATTCCACGATTTGGCTCCGGAGTCCATCCTCCACATCTCCGCATTTATCGTTGTCTGCGAAGCCTTCCTCCGCGTCACCCCTCACTTCGGCCTGTGGCTGAAGACCTTCAATGTGGCGCCGAAGATGATCGGGGGGCGTCAAGCAGAGTGCGGTGGGGCGGCTGTCAGTAGGAGGGCCGATGCCCCGTGGCCCGCAGGCTCCTTCGAAGAGGAACTCGGCTTGTGGCAGCAAGAGTGGTTCTATATTACCATTCCGAGGGGCCGCAAACAAAAGCCGCCGCCCTTATTCCGCCCGAGACCTCCACAACGGTTGATGTCGTGGGTCAACCATGGGCTCAACTAGGGGCAGTCAAAGGACGTGCCCCTACTGCAGTGCCGGAGTCGAGATCTCCAGGCGAGGGAGATCGATCTGGTCATGGTGATGCAGGTTATGCTGATCAGGCGTCACCTGCCCTGCAAACGCCGTCCTCTCCGACTATGGGAATTTAATCCGGAGGGACCACGGATTCTTCAGCACTTCATGGGTATGACACCCCTAGAGATGTACAAATTATTCTTCGGATCGCAAGAGGCGCGTCCGGAATTGACCGAGGATGCTAGCCTAAGCTGCAATCGCCCGGATACTCAAGTAAGTAGTTCCAAGTTCGGACATACCGTTTGTTTGCCTTTTGATGATTCACCTTATGACCAATTTCCTTCTAAACAGGAGTGGATAGCGGGAGCAAAATTGATATGCTGCCCGGCCCCCCTCCCAGAGACCACGCCAGATTCCGTGTTGTTCCGGATGTTGGAGGTTGCGCTTCCAGAGGAAGGCGAAGGGGAAAGTGGAAAAGCTACTGCCTCTCCTAAGGAGGCTCTTGAAAGAGGGGGGATCGAGAATCCCTCCCTCCAAGGGGAGAAGAGGATTGCCTTCGAGGACCCGGGGGCCAAAGCCCCTAAACGGGGGACGAAATCTTCGCCAGAGGGTCCTGCGTCCGGGGAGGCCCCGGCCGCACAGTCTCCCTTAAAGGATCAGCCCTCCAACGAGCCGTAAGTAGAAAGGAAGGATTTTCATAATAAAGGGCATCCCTATTTGTGCTTCTGAGGATAACTAAAGTTTTTACCTTGTAGTTCGGATCTCCATCCTTCGCAAATGAGCTCGTCTTTGGGGGACCTTCATCCGGATATGGTGGAGAGCGAGACGCCTCCGTCCGGGGCGCCGTTGGATAGGGCGGACGAGCCTGAAGTGTCGTCAAGGAGGGAGCCCCCGGGTTTGGCGAAGCCAGATAGTTTGGCGCCAACAGGTGTACGGCTGAAGGATCTGCTTGAGAAGGCGTCTATCTCAGAAGATCACCACGCATTGAAGAGTGTGGTGATTGAAAGGATTTCATCCGCCGAAGGCGGGTTGCATAATGCCGTCAGGAGTTTGCTAGCGGGGTTTGAGGTACGTAAAAATGACACACCTTTTAACAGTTTTGCATATAGAATGCGCCCTGTATATATAGTAGCACCTGAGACTCGGTAGGTTGTCGAAAACGACAGCGTGCCGAGGATCAAAATTGCAGGTTTAAATTTTCGCCGTGCCTATGTAGGTGGCGGGTCGTCCGGGGGCCAGCCGGACTGATGAAGTTGCTGAACTAAAGCGGCAACTCACCGTTGCGGATGCGGACATCACCCTAGTCAACAGACGACTTGATGAGTCGTAAGGTAAGTGTTTCTGTGCGGTCACTTGGTAAGGGAGTCGAAGCCAGCTTCTTACAACATGTGTGTGTGATGCAGATAGTGCCGCTGCTGTGGAGAGCCTTCGGGCCGAACTTGCTCAAGCCAAGGAGCAGGCCAGAAGGAGTAATGCGGCGGCCTCGAGGGCGGCCGAAGAGTTAGCGGCCGAAAGGGCCGCACACTGCCGAAGCAGGGAAGAGATGGCCAAAATGGCCGTGAAGTTAAAAGATGCTACCGACCGCAATGAGGCTCTTGAGAAGGAGCGCATGGCGGGGCAAGAAGACCTGGGGAAGGCCACCGCCGAAGCCAAGGATGCCCGCTCTGCAATGCGGGCTATAAAGGAAGAGCTACGCCAGGCCGGAGACATTGTAGCTGGCAAGCCTTTTCTGCTACGCCGAAGGTTTACGGATCCAAAGTATGCTCAGCTGGGCCAACTGTGGGGTCCGGAGGACCCTTATATGGACTTAGCGGCGAGTGCGGCGGATGCCGTTGTGCATTTTCGAAGCCAGAAGGATCACGAGACGGAAGAGCTGTTTTGGTCTCAATTCCATAGTCCGGAGCGTTCACTTCCGCTGACCGACCGTTTGGCCGAGTGGGCTGAGCTGAATAGGTTGTCCGGGCTTGCCATGACGGATATCGTGACCCATGTCTGGCCGGATAGGCCCAAGCCGAAGAGTTACTTTGGCTTATTGCAGCAATTTCTTGCGATGAAGCGGTCGGCATGCATAGAGGGTACACGGATGGCACTCGCCCGTGTGAAGGCACATTGGACAGAGATGGATGCCACCGCTGTTGCGACCCCGGGTTCGGACGATAGCCGGTTACCCGCCGAGCACTTTTTTGGCAAAGTGCTGCGTGGTGCTCGTGTAATAGACTCACAGTGTTCAAAAAATGTTACATTCAAATGAACGTTTTATGTTGTAAAACAATATTTATGATGTAATCGCCTTTTATACTTGTGCGTTCAAGTAATGTTATATCTCCTATGCGGCCGTTCATGTATACGTGTGTATAACCTGAAAGATGGCAGTCATCGGCTTCAGCCCCCACGCACAAGGTGCGGGGGTGTTTGCAAAAAATAGCGCGTTTTCACACTTAATCCGACGTCTCGGTCCTGTAAAGGAGGTGATAGCGTAGCAAACGAGGCAACCGGACTATAATGCTTTCTCACTTTCACTTAGCCATGGAGTTCGAGGGTGGGGATACGACATAGCCCCTGGGGGCACCGCGCTCTCCGAATTTGGGGCGCGTATGTGCCTGACCGGGAAACGGCCCTTCGTCAAAGCGGAGGAATTCTAAACATTCCCTTGGTCGATCGAGTGGTTGACCAGTCTCTCGCTGTATCATGACAGTCAGTTTTCGTCTTTCTCTACTGAGGTGCTCGCCCAGCGAACTGGGGCACAATCGCAGTAGTTCTCCTGGTGCCGCGTTAGCCGATGATACGGAACGTAAGGCAGCAAAACACAGGAGCCGGGCAAACCCAACATTTGACCAAAGAGATGATTCGGAGCTGATGCATATAAGTCCTAACTCGAGACGTCGAACACTCCCGAAGGTGTTTGGTCTTTTACAATAGCGGGCAGCATAATGCCCTAAGTCCCTTGTGTCCAGGTACGGGCAGGTTCCTCTGGCGCGGCCGATGCCAAAACTCCAGCCTCCACTCTGGTTATAATGAGAAACCAGGGGATTATAGCAACAAGATACAGTAAGAAAGGTTTACGTAGGGTCTTAGTCTGAAAAGAATCCTTGAAACGGGTCCCTACTGCACGTCTGCGCCTGTGTCTCCATTGTGCCGTATCCTGGACGGGTGTGCACGTTGTTCATCTGTAAAAAGAGAGGAACTTAGTTTGAAAAGAAATCGTGCAAAAAGGTACATAAAAAATTGAAATATAAATTTGGAAAGCTGAGCCTATGCTAGCTCATTATAGCTTATATACACAAACCCTTGTGAAGGGGTGTGCGGCTAGGTAGCCCCTAGCTTATTTATTCCGGACCCGTCCAGCCGTGTCCGGGGGCTTAGCCGACCTTTTAGTGAAATGATGCCACGTGGACCGGGCATTTTAAGCAGAAGAGACGCGTAGTGTGGTATTGCGTTAAAGCAGACGAAAGCTTCACGTCCCAGTAGTGCTTGATAGCAACTTTTGAATGGGGTGACATGAAAGGTTAGCTTTTCTCGTCGGAAGTTGTCAGGTGACCCGAACACAACTTCTAGTAATAATGAACCTGTGCACCTGGCATGAGGGCCTGGCGCCACTCCTTTGAAGGAAGTGCGGCTATGTCGAATTGTAGTAGGGTCTATCCCCATCCTGCGGATTGTGTCCTGATATAGCAGGTTTAAGTCACTGCCGCCGTCCATCATAACTTGCGTTAATCGTTGTCCGTCTATTATGGGATCCAATATCAGAGCAGTCCATCCTGCGTTCCGGATACTTCTGGAATAATCCAGATGGTCGAAAGTGATTGGTTTTGACATCCAATCCCGGTGTTCCGCTGGGGTGGACCGTGGGACACTTGTCTTAGTGAGTGTCGTGTTGTATTTTCGAACTATCACATGAAGTGAGTTTACTGTTTTGACTTCTTGTGGGAAAGTCTTCTGACTTCCGGTGCTCTGCTGGTGGGGTTCGTCATCGCCCTCGCTTGGCGTACCGAGCCCCTTGTGTTCGGCGTTGAGTCTGCCGGACTGTTTAAAAACCCAACAATTTCGGTTGGTATGGTTTGCAGGCCTTCCGGAGGTACTGTGGATTTGACATATCTGATCCAAAATTTTGTTTAAGTTGGATAGCTCGTCACTGTTATCCTTGAGAGGCAGTGTTTTATTGTTTGGCCTCGAGCTTTTGAATCCGGCGTTGACCGCCGTGCTCTTTGGTTTTTTTCTTTATTCCGGCGCTGATCCTTCCTGCGCCGTGATTTTCCATTTCCATCTCTGATCTCGGATGTACTCGGGTCGCTGGTGCTGCATCTTGCTAGCCAGCTGTCTTCTCCTGCACAAAAGCGCATCATGAGGCTTGTTAGCGCGGCCATTGTTCTTGGCTTCTCTTGGCCGATGTGTCTGCCGAGCCATTCATCTCGGACGTTGTGTTTAAAAGCTGCTAAGGCTTCCGCGTCCGGACAGTTGACTATTTGGTTCTTTTTGGTAAGGAACCTGTTCCAGAATTTGCGCGCTGACTCTCCGGGTTGTTGAGTTATATGACTTAGATCGTCTGCATCCGGAGGGCGGACATAAGTCCCTTGAAAATTTGCTCTAAACGCGTCCTCAAGCTCTTCCCAACTTCCAACAGTGTTTTCTGGGAGGCTTTTGAGCCAATGCCGAGCTGGCCCTTTGAGCTTGAGGGGTAGATATTTTATGGCGTGTAGATCATCTCCTCTAGCCATGTGTATGTGTAGTATGTAATCTTCTATCCAGACTCCGGGGTCTGTTGTGCCGTCGTATGCCTCTATGTTTATGGGTTTGAACCCTGCTGGAAATTCATGATCCAGCACCTCATCAGTGAAACATAGTGGGTGTGCGGCGCCGCTGTATTTGGGTGTGCCGCTGTCTTCGAACACTTGTTGTGTTGTGTTGCTTCCTGGGGCCCTCTTTTTTGGCCCGTAGATGGACCTAGTTGGGCCGTCTATTTTCCCAGGATCGTAAGTCGGCTTGAGTGCGGCGCCGTTTGCCGCTTTTGGCCTATCATCTGGCCATCTATCCGGCCAGGCGGCCTCTTTATTTTTTGATTGTGAGGGCTCTATGGCTTCCTCGTCAAATTCTGGCAGCAGCTTGCGCTTCGGGTAGCTCTTTGTTTGATGGCTATTGCCATACTTGCCTGTGGTCTTGAGTACTCTGCTCCACTTCATTCTGAGTATGTCTTCCGCTGTGTTGAGCTTCCGTTTTTCCTTCTTCAAACTTCTTGTTTGTCGGCGGTTGCTTGATTGCATGTTCGTCGTCCACTGGTTTGCCCTGCTCTATTGCTGGGTCGTTAGGAATACTGCTTTGATCGAGGCGGGACTTAGGGCGGCGTATGCGTCGCCATTTTGGTTGTTTGTCAGCGGGATTATCCTCTGCAGCTTCCCGTTGTTCCTCGTTATCGCTTCCTTTTGGGGTTTCCACCATATATATGTCATGTGAAGAGGTGGCCTTCCAGTGCCCTATAAGCGCTGGTTCTTGATCGTCTCCAGCATCGTCGTCCATACCATCGATGTCTTCGGAGTCGTAGTTTAGCACGTCGGTTAGATCGTCGACAGTGGCTACGAAGTGGGTGGTGTGTGGGATCTGAATTTCTTTGTCGTCCGCATCCCAACCATCCTGGCCATAGTCCGGCCAGGGCTCTCCGGATAGCGAGAGATGCTTCAGCGAATTTAAGATGTCGCCGAAGGGTGAGTATTGAAAGATGTCCGCAGTGGCGAACTCCATGATCGGCGCCCAATCGGATTCGATTGGCAGGGGCGCAGGAGGTTCGGAGTCCGGCAGGGAGTCCGGCACCTCGGAGTCATGAGCTTTATGCGTGACAAGGTCAGTGTTTGGCTCCATCGCCGTGAAAGTTGCAGCTCCCGAGGCGGTGTCCAGCCACCCGTCCTCGATCTGCGTGATCGGCTCCGGACTACTGGCCGGAGCGGATTCGTGCGCGGTCTCCAAGGCGCTGTCCGGCGGCAGAGTTAGGTCGTGCCCATCATGACAGTGCGGCGCACTTGGCTGCGGCTCGGATCCGTCGAAGATCAAGTCCCCGCGGATATCGGCTATGAAGTTTAGGCTTCCAAACTTGACCTGACGGCCAGGGGCGTAGCTTTCGATCTGCTCCAGATGGCCAAGCGAGTTGGCCCGCGGTGCGAAGCTGCCGAATACGAAGATCTGTCCGGGGAGAAAAGTCTCACCCAGGACTGCGTCATTGTTGATTGAAGAGGCCATCAAGCCTATCGGTGACGACATAGAGGAACTCTCAATGAAAGCACCAATGTCGGTGTCAAAACCGGCGGATCTCGGGTAGGGGGTCCCGAACTGTGCGTCTAGGTGGATGGTAATAGGAGACAAGGGACACGATGTTTTACCAGGTTCGGGCCCTCTTAATGGAGGTAAAACCCTACGTCCTGCTTGATTGATATTGATATTGTCGATGTTTACAAGAGTGGATCTACCACGAGATCAAGGAGGCTAAACCCTAAAAGCTAGCCTATGGTATGATTGTAAGGGTTGATGTTGTTGTCCTACGGACTAAGGCCATCCGGTTTATATAGACACCGGAGAGGGCTAGGGTTACATAGAGTCGGTTACACTGGTAGGAGATCTACATATCCGTATCGCCAAGCTTGCCTTCCACGCCAAGGAAAGTCCCATCCGGACACGGGACGAAGTCTTCAATCTTGTATCTTCATAGTCTTGGAGTCCGGTCGATGATGATAGTCCGGACGATGATATTTCGGCCGATGGTGGTAGTCCGGCTATCCGGACACCCCCTAATCTAGGACTCCCTCACCCACATAGGGTGGCCCCTGTATTGCAGCGGCTGCACCCCCCGCATAATGCACGTAGCCATGACTCCAATCATGGTCAATCCGGAATGGGCCAGGAACCTTATCCGGCCTATCAAATAATGGACGCCCCTGTCTTCCTCCAGTTGAGGGATCCGCGAGCGCCAACTTAGGCGTTTCTTCAGAGGGGCATTGCTAAACTCCGGGAGGCAGATCCGTACTAGGTCCGGCAGTGGAGCGTCTTCTACATAAAACCATTCCGAAGGCCAGTCTTCGGACGCCTTCTTAGGGGTTCCGGATAGATATCCGGTCCCGGCGATGCGCCATATTTCGACACCGCCCACTTGATATATTAACCCCTCGTGAGAGCAGGGTACGAGGCAGAATAGCCTCTTCCACAGCGCAAAATGGGGCTCGACGCCCAGGAATAGCTCGCAAAGAGCTACGAAACCCGCGATAGGCAGAATAGAGGCGGGCGTTAGGTGATGGAGCTGGAGTCCGTAGAACTCCAGGAGCCCGCGGAGGAACGGATGCACAGGAAATCCAAGCCCCCTTATTAGATAGGGGACGAAGCATACCCGCTCCCCTTTAGAGGGACTAGGGGTGGCCTCCGCTTGCTTCCCACCTTTGTAGGTGGCCAACCCGGCTCGAACCGGGACCATAAAGGCCGGAGGAAGGTATCCCTCCGCTTGGAGCATCACCAGCTTGCTGTGCGGAACAGAACATCTCCTCGAATCTCCTGGCGGAGGGCTGGGAGCGCAAGAAGAGGAGCCACATCGATGGTCCATGATGGAATGGATTTTCGGTCAGAAGCGCTCTGATGAGTACTCGCGGAAGGAAGATGTGTGATTTGGATCTGGATTCCTGCCTTTCTTATAGGCAGATTATTTGCGCGGATAGGGGGTAAAGCATAAAAGATACCCTGGCTTTTCGCATTCGTGCGACGCATGGAAGAAGGCCATTATTGGGCGTGGAAACCAAGGAGCGCAACATCTGTAAGGGAGCCGGACACTGTTTGGCAGGTACATGGAATTTGAAGGAGAACCCGCCTTGCAACGCCGAAGACAATATATGCGCAGGACTCGTCGTCATTGAAGCCTGGTTCGGGGGCTATTGAGGGAGTCCTGGACTAGGGGGTGTCCAAATAGCCGGACTATCATCATCGGCCGGACTCCAAGACTATGAAGATACAAGATTGAAGACTTCGTCCCGTGTCCGGATGGGACTTTCCTTGGCGTGGAAGGCAAGCCTGGCGATACGGATATGTAGATCTCCTACCATTGTAACCGACTCTGTGTAACCCTAGCCCTCTCCGGTGTCTATATAAACCGGAGGGTTTTAGTCCGTAGGACAACAACCATTACAACAATCATACCATAGGCTAGCTTCTAGGGTTTAGCCTCCTTGATCTCATGGTAGATCCACTCTTGTACAACCCATAGCATCAATATTAATCAAGCAGGACATAGGGTTTTACCTCCATCAAGAGGGCCCAAACCTGGGTAAAACATCGTGTCCCTTGTCTCCTGTTACCATCCGCCTAGACGCACAGTTCGGGACTCCCTACCCAAGATCCGCCGGTTTTGACACCGACACCCGGCTCCTGTGTTTTGTTGCCTTACGTTCCGTTATATCGGCTAACGCGGCACTAGGAGAACTACTGCGATTGTGCCCCAGTTCGGCCAGGCGAGCACCTCAGTAGAGAAAGCCGAAAACTGACTGTCATGATATAGCGATAGACTGGTCAACCACTCGATGACTCTCAGAATCTCTAGGATTCCTGCACATTAACGAAGGACCGCTTCCCGGTCAGGCACACACGCGCCCCGGATTCGGGAGAGCGCGGTGCCTCCAGGGGCTATTGAGTAGCCCCAATGTCAAACTCCTATGGCTAAGTGAAAGTGATAAAGCATTATAGTCCGGCTGCCCCATTCGCCGCGCTATCACCTCCTTTGTAGGACCAAGACGTTGGATTAAGTGTGAAAAGGTGCATTTTTTGCGAACACCCCCGCATTATATGCGTGGGGGCTGAAGCCAACGACTGCCATCTTTCAAGTAATATACACATATATATTAACGGCCGCACAGGAGGTGTTATAATTCTTGCAAACACAAGTATAAAAAGCTTTTATATTCTATCAAAATATTTCTTTTACAATAGCACCTGCTATTCGAACAAAACATCCTTCGAGCACTGCGCTTCTATTAAACAAGCACCCGAAAGAACTTCCTCAAGGTAGTGCTTGGCAGACACCCGGCCTTCGTCCGGATCCTGGGATGCGACAACACTGGCCTGCATATCGGCCCAGTATGTCATGACACGGGCAAGAGCCATTTGTGCACCCTCTATACACGCCGACCTCTTCATTGCATCGACATGCGGCACAGAACCAAGGAACCGCTGCACCAATCCAAAATAACTTTTCGGCTCTGGCTCCCCCGGCCACAAAGGACTAGCGACATACTTCATGGCGAGTCCGGATAACCCGTTCAGCTCGGCAAAGGCGGCCAAACGGTCGGGTACCGAAGTGGGCGCTCTGGCTTGTGGAATTGCGACCAAAACAGTTCTTCCAAATTATGGTCGCCTCGACCTCGGAAGTGTTCGGTTGCATTCGCCGCACTCGCTGCCACATCCAGATAAGTGTTTTCCGCACTCCACTGCCGGTCTAACGGAGCATACCTAGGATCCCCAAACTTCATCTGCAGCATATAGGGCTTTCCAGTCGTGATATCTCCGGCCTGAGCAGCTCCTTCTTCATATCTCTCATCGCAGAGCGAGCATCCTTGGCCTCGACAGTGATCTTCTCAAGGTCCTTCTGAGCCGCCCTTTCTTCTTGTTCGAGAAATTTACAGCGATCGGCAGCATCCTTCAATTTTACAGCCATCTCGGCTATTTCCTTCTTACTCTGGCAGTGAGCAGCCCGTTCGTCTTTAAGCTCTTCAACCGCCTTAATGGCAGCCGCATCACTTTTTCTTGCTTGCTCCTTGGCTCGGGCAAGTTCCGCCCGAAGGTTCTCCAAGGAAGCAGCACTATCTGCAATAAGCATATATATTGTAAGAAACGAGCATCGAACTCCTCTTATCAGATATCTGTGGAGCATACCTTGTGCCTCGTCTAGCCGCTTATTTACAAGAGCGATGTCGGCATCTGCCACGTCCAGTTACCGCTTTAACTCGGCAGATTCATCAGTCCGGCTAGCCACCGAACGCCTCGCCACCTTCATAAAAAGGTAACATTTTATACCTGGGGTTTTGATCCTCTGTGTGCCATCACTCTTGACGACACACAGAGTCTCAGGGGCTACTATTTATACAGGGCGCATTCTATGCGGCTCTACCAATAGGTACACCCTTTCACGTACCTCAAAGCCTGTCAGTATACTCCTGGCGGCCTCGCCGAATCCGCTTTCCGCGGATGAAATCCTTCCTATCACCGTGTTCATCAACATACGGTGTTCTTCTGAGACGGATGCACGCCCGAGCAGATCCCTCAGCCTCTCCGACCGCGCACCAGAGGGCACCGGACTAGCCCGACGACCTTTTTCAAGATCCGGACTTGGAGAAACCCGCCAGGACGACACCTCGGGATCGCTTGCCTCGTAAGTCGGTGCAGCTAGGGGAGGTGTTTCACTCTCTATCATCTCCGAACGGAGATCCCCTGAAGACGAGCTCTGCTGAGAAGGGTTGAGATCCGAACTGCAAGGTAATATTTCTGTTATCTTCCTCAGAAATAAAACAGGGATGCCACTAAGTTTTGAGCCCCTCTCTTTACTTACGGCTCGGAGGAAAGCTGATCCCTTTGAGGGTGCAATGCGGCCGGGGCAGTCTCCGGCGCCGGATCCTCTAACAAAGATTTTTTCCACCGTTTCGAGGTCATCTCCTCCGGGTCTTCAGAGGCACTCCTTTTCTTTCCCAGGTTGGGGGAATTATCGATTCCTCCCTTCTTGACAGTCTCCTTCATGGAGGTGGTAGCTCCTTCGTTCCCCTCTCCGCCCTCGGCCGAAAGCATAATCTGGGTTAACACCGGATCCGGCGCGGTCTCGAGCAGGGGGGCTGGACACCTGATAGGCTTTGCCTTCGCTATCCACTCCTGTTCAAAGGATAGCTCTGTAAAAGGGCCACTTTATGATGAAAATACGGATGGTGTGTCCAAATATGGGGCTACTTACCTTAACATCCTGGCGATTGCAGCTTAGACCTGCGTCCTCGGATAAGTCCGGACACCTTGCTTGTGGTCCGAAGAACAATTTGTACATCTCCATGGGCGTTGCGCTCGTAAAATGTTGGAGGACTCGCGGTCCCTCCGGATTAAATTCCCACAGGCGGAGAGGGCGACGTTTGCAGGGCAGCGTGCGGTGAATCAGCATAACTTGCGCCACCACGGGCAAGTTAATATCTCTTTCTAGGAGATCTCGAATGCGGTCCTGCAGAAGGGGCATGTCTTTGGACGGCCCCAAATAAGCCCTTCATTGACCCATGACACTCGCCGTGGTGGGGGACCCGAGCAAAAAGCAGGTGGCACCACCCATGTGGTGCCCCTGGGGGCTGTGATATAAAACCAGTCCCGTTGCCATAAGCCGAACTCTTCTTGGAAAGTGCCCTCAGGCCATGGAGCGCCGGCTATGTTGCTTATGATAGCTCCTCCGCACTGGGCGTGCTGCCCCTCGATCATCTTCGGCTCTACTTTGAAGGTTTTAAGCCACACTCTGAAGTGAGGGGTGATGTGGAGGAAGGCTTCGCACACTACGATGAACGATGAAATTTGGAGGATGGACTCCGGAGCTAGGTCGTGAAATTCCAGCCCGTAATAGAACATCAGCCCCCTCACAAAGGGATCAATCAGGAAACCTAACCCCCGAAGAAAGTGAGATGTGAACACCACGCTCTCACCGGGCTGAGGAGAAGGAATGGCTTTCCCTTGAGCAGGCAGCCTATGCGAGATTTCGCCGGTTAGATACCTCGCATCTCTCGGCTTTTGCACGTCTTCTTCCGTAATGGAGGAAGGCACCCACCGGCCTTGAAGGTTGGAGCCGGACATCGTCGGAGGTCCGAAGCGCCTAAAACTAGAAGCCTTGGGTGTTGGAACTCAAGGCGAGGGGCGGATTCGATTGGATTGAAAGAAAAGGGAATCGAGCCTTGGTCTCTTTTAAAGGAGTTGAATACCAAGAGCCTTCCCCGTAACCGTTTGGGACTCGCTTTCAATTAGAGAGTCGTACCAGAGGGCACGGTTGGGTTACCCACGCCCGTGTTGATGAGAATCCCGGAATAACGGGACATGATCTCTGCTTTGACAAGACGTGCCAAGGAAACTGCCTCGCTAAACGCACTGAGGTGGAACGGTAAAACGATTCAAATAATGGCCTGGCCATGACGTCACACTACGGAATACGTCAGCGGATTAGATTTGTGCAGATATTATTGTCTCTACGGTGGCATGTGGAACTTATTTTGCAGAGCCGGACAATATCCTGGTGTTCAACATCATCTATCAAGTATTTGGAGGAGGAACCCGCCTTGCAATGCCGAAGATAATTTGCGCGCCAGACTCATCGTCATTGAAGCCTGGTTCAGGGGCTACTGAGGGAGTCCTGGATTAGGGGGTGTCCGGATGGCCGGAATATGACCTTTGGCCGGACTCCCGGACTATGAAGATACAAGATTGAAGACTCCGTCCCGTGTCCGGATAGGGACTTTCCTTGGTGTGGAAGGAAAGCTTGGCGATACAATATGAAGATCTCCTCCCATTGTCACCGACTCTGTGTAACCCTAGCCCTCTCGGGTGTCTATATAAAACGAAGAGTTTTAGTCCGTAGGACGAACAACAATCATACCATAGGCTAGCTTCTAGGGTTTAGCCTCTCTGATCTCGTGGTAGATCAACTCTTGTAATACCCATACCATTAATATTAATCAAGCAGGAGTAGGGTTTTACCTCCGCCGAGAGGGCCCGAACCTGGGTAAAAACATTGTGTCCCTTGTCTCCTGTTACCATCCGCCTAGATGCACAGTTCGGGACCCCCTACCCGAGATCTGCCGGTTTTGACACCGACAATGATGAAAGTGGATCCCTCAACATACTAAGGACAAAGGATTGGCTCAAGCTCAAAAGCTCCAGACTCTTCATTTTATATTTTAGTGATCAAAGATCACATTGACTCTATAGGAAAAGCCAATTCTATCAAGGAGGGATGAGGTGTTGCTTAATGAGCCTCTTGCTTGATGTGCTTTGTGATATGCTCCAAAACCCTCAGCTACTTCCCCACATCCACAAATGACCTAAACCCAAATCCAAAATCGGTCACACCGATTCTTCCAACCCTAAGCAAATCGGACCTACCGATAGGGATCTTGGTCTCACCGAGATGGGATTGTAATCTCTCTGTTTCCCTTCGTAATGTTTCGGTCTAACCGAAGTGAGCGATCGGTCCCACCAAGATTGCAATGTAAACTCTCTGTTTACCTTTTGTAACATTTCGGTCTCACCGAAAAGAGCAAATCGGTCCCACCGAGTTTACCTGACCTACTCACTGGAAAGCTTATTACCAAAATCGGTTTCACCGAGTTTGTGTAATTGGTCTTACCGAGATTATGTTATGCCCAAACCCTAACCAAATCGGTCTCACCAAGATGCATGTCAGTCCCACCGAAAATCACTAACGGTCACTAGGTTTACTAAATCGGTCCGGCCAAGTCTGTTGAATCGGTCCCACCGAGTTTGGTAAATTGTGTGTAACGGTTAGATTTTGTGTGGAGGCTATATATACCCCTCCACCTCCTCTTCATTCGTGGAGAGAGCCATCAGACTAAACCTACACTTCCAACTTACCATTTCTGAGAGAGAACCACCTACTCATGTGTTGAGGCCAAGATATTCCATTCCTACCATATGAATCTTGATCTCTAGCCTTCCCAAGTTGCTTTCCACTCAAACCCTCGTTCCACCAGATCAAAATCCTATGAGAGAGAGTTGAGTGTTGGGAAGACTATCATTTGAAGCACAAGAGCAAGGAGTTCATCATAAACACACCATTTGTTACTTATTGGATAGTGGTGTCTCCTAGATTGTCCAGGTGTCACTTGCGAGCCTCCGACAAGATTGTGGAGTTGAACCAAGGAGTTTGTAAGGGCAAGGAGATCGCCTACTTCGTGAAGATCTACCGCTAGTGAGCCAAGTCCTTCGTGGGCGACGGCCATGGTGGGATAGACAAGGTTGCTTCTTCATGGACCCTTCATGGGTGGATCCCTCCATGGACTCGCGCAGCCGTTACCCTTTGTGGGTTGAAGTCTCCATCAACGTGGATGTACGATAGCACCACGTATCGGAACCACGCCAAAAACATCCGTGTCTCCAATTGCGTTTGAATCCTTGAAACCCTTCCCTTTACTTTCTTGCAAGTTGCATGCTTTAATTTCCGCTGCCTATATACTCTTTGCATGCTTGCTTGAATTGTGTGATGATTGCTTGACTTGTCCTAAGATAGCTAAAATCTGCCAAACTCTAAAATTGGGAAAAGGTTAAGTTTTTAATTGGTCAAGTAGTCTAATCACCCCCCCTCTAGACATACTTCAAGGTCCTACAAGTGGTACCAGAGCTTTTGTCTCCATTTGCTTTGATTTCCATAGCTTTTGGTGGTCATAGCCTTGGTTTCACAACCTAGGAGAGTATGGCGTCTAGCGAGGGAAATTATCACCGTAGAGGTCCTTACTTTGATGGTACTAATTTTTCTAGTTGGAAGCATAAGATGAAAATGCATATTCTCGGACATAACCCCGCCGTTTGGGCAATTATTTGTATTGGCTTGTAAGGTGAATTTTTGATGGGAGAGAACCGAACCGTGAAGCGAATGCATAAGAATTGAATATGTTGCAATACAATGCTCAAGCTTGTGATATCATCTTCAATGGATTGTGCCCCGAAGAATTCAACAAAATCAGCCGTCTTGAGAATGCAAAGGAAATTTGGGATACATTGATTGATATGCACGAAGGTACCGAATCCATCAAGGAATCCAAGTTGGATGTGCTCCAAAGTCAGCTTGACAAGTTCAAAATGAAGGATGGTGAAGGTGTTGCTGAAATGTACTCTAGGCTTGCACTTATCACAAATGAGATTGCCGGCTTAGGGAGTGAACAGATGACCGACAAATTCATCATCCAGAAGGTCCTAAGAGCATTGGATGGAAAGTATGATACCGTGTGCACATTGATCCAAATGATGCCAAACTACAAAGATCTCAAGCCAACGAAAGTCATTGGAAGAATTGTTGCTCATGAGATGTCACTCAAGGATAAGGAGGAACTTCACAACAAGTCAATTGGTGCTTACAAAGCCTCAAGTGAAGCCCCCACATCATCAAGTGAGAAACAAACCTTCAATGAAGAATTGAGCTTAATGGTGAAGAACTTCAACAAATTCTACAAGAGTAGAAACAAAGAAAGAAGCTCCAAGTCAAGGTCGTATCATAACAAAAGATCTTCTAGTCGAGAGCGCAATTGCTACAATTGTGGGAGGCCTGGACACTACTCCAATGAGTGTACGACACCCTACAAAAGAAGAGAAGGCTCTCCAAAAAGAAGAAGCAAAAGAGAAGAATCACCACCAAGAGAGAGGAGAAGTAGAGATGATCGTTATGAACGAAGACCCTCACGGAGAAGCAAGGATTCGGAAAGGAAGGACAAGTCATCAAGGAGCTACACAAAACGAAGACATCAAGCTCATGTTGGTGAATGGGTATCCGGCTCCGACTCCGACAATCACTCCGAGAGAAGCTATTACTCCCACTCCGAACATACTCAAGATGAAGGTGTTGCCGGTCTAGCACTTGTGTCAACCAACTCCTATGACATATTTGATTCACCAAATGAAGGAATTGGAAGATGCTTCATGGCCAAAGGTCCAAAGGTAACACATCCTGAGTATGTTGATTTCAATAGTGATGAAGATGACTTGCTTGTGGATGATGATTTACTTGTTGACAACTCTAGTGATGAATACTATGATGAAACGTCAATTAAACATGCTAATCAAACGAATGACAATGATAAGGAGAAAATTGAGCTTCTAACTAAAGAAGTAAACACTCTAAAGTTGGCTCATGAAACTATCTTCGAAGATCATCGAGAACTTTTAAGGGCTCATGAGAAGTTACGCTTTGAAAAGCTCAATCTTGAGTAAGAGCATGAGTTCTTAAAGGCAATCAATGATGATCTCCGAAAGAAAAGTTCTTCTTACATTGCCAGGCATTTACTCTTATCTACTTACATGCCTCAAGTCAAATCTAGTAACAATTACAAGAAAGATACTTCCTCTAGTAGTAACAATAATAATGTTAAATCCAATATTGTTGCTTCTAGTAGTTCTCTTGATTCCACTAATGATTCTCTTAGCCAAGTTACACTTGAGCAAGAAAATAGCTTATTGAAGGGAATTATAGAGAAAGGTGTTTATAAGAGCCTTGCCGGGAGTAAGCAATTCGAGGAAATTGTACGCAAGCAAGGAAGACACCGGAAGAATCAAGGTGTTGGTTTTGAACGAAAGTTCAATGCCAATGGAGTTGAGTGGGAAGAAGATCAATACCCCAAGACGAAGTTTGTTCCTCAACAAGAGAAGTATGATCCTACTTCCTTCAAGGGAACACAAGCTCAAGATGATCTTCCTCCACAAGACCACAAGAACAAAGGCAAGGATAATGTTCAAGAAGAGATTGATGCATTTGAAGAAGTACCTAAGGTCTCGGTCAAGTGGATTCCAAAGACTACGTCAAGTTCTACTTCATCAAGTACAACTACAACTCCAAGGATTCCCATCAAGATGATGTGGATCCCGAAGAAGAAGAACTAGAGAGTTCTTGAGGGTGACTCCGCCAACATTCTTCACTCATATCTTTATGGCAAGGACAAGTGCAACCAACTTCCACATCTTGCACTAGTTCAAGGAGTCACAAACCCTCATGTTGTTAAGGCAAGGGACAAGGTAACCTGATGGTTTCATGGACATCATCTTGTGTGTGCATCACTCTATGTCTATGGATATTCTTGTTTGTTCCTTGTGGGACTAACCCATGTAGGCAAGTTGAAAGCGCAATTCACTCCAAAGGATTGCTCCAAATGATCTACATCAACATTGAGCATCCACATCTTCAACACCTACATGAAGTCATCGACAAAACCCAAGGTTAGTTCATCCCTCTAAAGGGGGGATCTCATATCTAGGGGGAGCTTAACTCAAAAAATTGAGTCAAAGGAACTCTAATGGTGTGAACACATCAATGCATTATGTAAAAGTGGTAACCCCACTTGAGCTTAAACGATGAGTATGACCTATGATCAAATGTTCTCATTTGACTCCTAAGTCAATATACTCATATATAGATGACCTAGTCATCGCCAATTGTTTGATAGATGCTAGAATTGGTTGTGCATGCTTTGCCACATATTTCATTTGCCATTTTATTGTGCGAGCATGTTGGTGCATATTTTACTCATTCAAGGACATCCACTTGTTGTTTTGATTGTTTGGTTCTTTCTTCTTTTGGCCAAGTGGATGGACAAGAATGCCTAAGAACCCTCTCTAGATATCTATGCTTTTCTCGTCTCAAACTCTATTCATGCTACATCACAAAATTTGATCAGGTCAAATTCGAACCACTCTCTGTGAGGAGCACTCGGAGTCCCTGATTCGTCACACCGACTTAAACTTCCAAAACCTCTTTGTGATTCAATCTCGGTGCAACCGATTTGAACTTTTCGGTCACACCGAGTTGCTATAACTGAACAAAGTTATGCATCTCGGTGCCACCGAGTTGTTCCACTCGGTCACACCGACAGGGTCGGGCTATATATAGACACGGGCAAAAATTTGGAAATTTCTCCGAACCCCTTCGCCCGCGCAATAGCTCGCTCTGCCGTCGAAGGTCTTCGGATCGTCTCCTTGTCGCCAGCCGCCTCCTGTCGCTGGTCTCCGCCGCCGTCAACGAGAATCAACCCCACCGTTGCCGCCCTAGCGAGTTCATCGCCGCACTAGGGTATGGACTGGATCTTTGTGCTATTGACATCTGATTCCTAGCACATTGTACACTTATTGATTCTTGCCACGATTGAAACAATCCTATCCAGCCAAATTAGTCCGTAGAGTAGATTAGATTCAAATTTTTAGGGCTAGGTTTCCACCGAAACCATCTCGGACCCACCGAGTTGAAAAACTCGGTCTCACCAATTTGGCATATGCCATTGCACTAGTGACTCTCGGTCTGACCAAGAATTACTAATCGGTGCGACCGATTTTAGGATTCTGTGAAACCCTAGCAGTCTCGGTGCCACCGAACTGTGACTCGGTCCAACCGAGTTCATTAGTTTAGGTTCCAAAAACTGCTTCGGTATCACCGAGTTTGAAAATCGGTTGATCCGAAATGCTTTCTGTGGAAAACTAAAACTGAATTTTTGAATCATTCTTTTGAAAAAAAACTCTGCATTTTGTGATGCTCATCCACTCTATCTCATCTATAACTCTTCACAGGGTCAGCAGTCAGCCTTTGCAGCATGTCAGACCAGAGTGACGGCCAGAATAGGTCAGCATAGCAGATTCACATGATTGAGGGCACTAGTCCCTCCAGCACTTCAGATGAAGGGAGCAGAAGCACTCCTAGCAACATGCCTAAGGCTGCTACCAGGCAAAGGAGAAAGAGAACCTCAGACTCAGAAGATGAGGACTACAAAGCTGAAGAAGATGAGGCTACTTCCAAGAAAGTGGTGCTCAAGAAGGAATATGGCTCAGCAAAGGATACAAAACCAGACATGAAGATCAAAAGGCCTGCAGGAAGACAACCAATGTCCAAGGCCAGAGCATCAACTCAACTGCCTGAAAAGCCTGATCCCAAAGAGCCAGCTGCTGAAGGCAAGAAGAGGAAGGAAAGGGTCAAGAAGACCATGGCTAGAGTTGTTGGTCAACCTTCCATGATGGAAGAGGAAGAGCTTACTGCACCAGCACCAAAAGCACCAAAGCTTATGGGTGATGCTATTAAATCTAGGGCTGCAACATATAAGCCCAAGGAAGCACCCAAAGCTGCCCCCAAGGCCAAGTCTGCACCAAACAGGAATACCAGGAGTATTCCAGCTGCTGAGAAGAACAAGGCCCCAGTGCCTGAGGTTGCTGAGGAGGAAGATGAAGAAGGACAGGTTCTAAGGAAGCTCAAGCCTAAGATACCAGATCACAATGATGCCCATCCTGTGGCTGAGGACATGAACATCAGAAAAGACTCAGGATAGAGGCTATGGAGGATGGCAGATCCATATGCCACAAGGAGAAGAACTGCTGTTGATTACAGGTTCCATACAAAGGAACAACAGGACTTCTATGAGACAATCTTATTGACAAGAAGCCTATAGTTCGTGATATGAGGTAGGTTGACTGGACCTACATGAAGGAAAATGAAGAGCACTATCCTGGAGTGCAAGACAGCTTTGTTGCTTGTGGAGTTGCATATTTTGTTGGGCAAAAGCTCACAAACTAGAATGATGAACTTATCATGCAATTCTACTCCACAGCACATTTTTACCCAGATGGAAGAATTGTTTGGATGTCTGAAGGTACAAGGTACCAATCCACTGTTGAAGAATGGGCAAAACTGATAAATGCCCCAAAGGAAAATGATGATGATCTAGATGTATATGCCAAGAAGAAAATGGGACACAATACCATGTCACACATGTACAAGGAGATCCCAGACAAAGCCCTAGAGACTTTCTCTTTTGGATCAGTCCATTTTCTGTTGTCAGGGCTGCCTACTATCAATTGGATTCTGAGGCACACTCTATTGCCCAAGTCTGGTGACCACAACATGATCAGAGGGCATGCCATCAATATGTTGCATTTATTTGATGTGCCACAGAAATTCAAAGTCATGAGCCTTATAGTTGAAACCATTAAGAGGACTGCAGCAGATCAGAAGAGGAGCTGTGGTTATGCACCTCAGATTCAGGAATTGATCAACTCAAAGATGGGAACTGGCAAATATCTGTTGGATAGGGAACATTTTCCACTCTATCCAGACTTTGAAGACAATGAGGTTGTCATGAATGAGGATGATCCATCATTAGTTCAAGCTCAAGAGAAGAGGGAGAAGGCAAGGAAGGAGAAGGCTGCCAAGATGGCAACTCAAGAGGAGGCATCTAAGTATTTCTTGAAAAACAAGCAGGAGCAGCTTGGTTACTTGATAGCATCATCTCTGAGTATTGAGAAGGGATTTGCCACCCTCACTCAGAATCAGGAGAGCCTGGAGAGAATCATGGAACTCAAATTGCATGATCTTGATGTCAAGGTAACTGAGATTCAGATAGTTGTCGAGAAACTGTAGGATGACATGAAGGAGAGGAAGGGCAAGACAACCACTAATGTCTTTTCCAGAGTGCCTAGAGCTCAGAGGTCAGCTGTTGTGCCAGTGCCAGACACTAGAGCAACATCTTCAGCACCAGCTACTGCCCCTTCAGCTCCAGTGCAACCAGCTTCAGCATCAACTCCAGCACCCTCTACATCAACTAAAGCCTTCGTCCAAGGAGCCGTCTCTACACCACCAATTGAAGATCAAGCGTGAGAGTCGATCTAGCACTATGCATTTTCTATGAACTTTTTGGTAACTTGTTGCCAAAGGGGGAGAAAAATGTATAGATCATAGGCTTCGAGAGAGAGAGTGTTGCTTTTGTTCTCTCTTGCTTTGTTGGTTTAAACTTGTTTGCTTTTGATTGGTTGAGATACTATACTTGTGAGACATTGATGATCATGTGTTTGATCATAAGCTACACTTATGCAGGTTTGATGATATTATCCTATCTATCTTATGTGATCATTCAATTTGCTTGGTGATGAGTGCATGTATTCAATACTTATCATTTTGAGCGCTCCACCAAGATGTATGTGACATGGAAGAGTAACCCATGAGCCTAATTCCTTGTGCATTTGCAGTCCAAAGCAAATTTTAAACTATGCACAAATTTAGGGGGAGCTCTTGCTTATCACATACTTCTCAAAGCGACGATGTTTTTATTCTTATTATCATTTGTCGAAGCTTTGATCTATATGTTGTCATCAATTACCAAATAGGGGGAGATTGAAAGGGCAACTATCCCTAGGTGGTTTTGGTAATTCATAACAACATATAGCTCATTGAGCTAATGCTATTCCAAGACTATTATTTCAGGAAAGCTCAATGAATGGCATGGCATGGATGATGAAAGTGGATCCCTCAAAATACTAAGGACAAATAATTGGCTCAAGCTCAAAAGCTCAAGACTCTTCATTTTATATTTTAGTGATCCAAGATCACATTGAGTCTATAGGAAAAGACAATACTATCAAGGAGGGATGAGGTGTTTCTTAATGTGCTTTGTGATATGCTCCAAAACCCTCAGCTACTTTCCCACATCCACAAATGACCTAAACCCAAAGCCAAAATCGGTCACACCGATTCTTCCAATCCGGCGCCACCGATTCCAAAAGTCATAGCCACTGCCACAAACCCTAAGCAAATCGGTCCTACCGATAGGGATCTCGGTCTCACCGAGATGGGATTGTAATCTCAAAAGTCATAGCCACTGCCTTCACAAGGTGCTTTCCACTCAAACCCTGTTTCCACCAGATCCAAATCCTATGAGAGAGAGTTGAGTGTTGGGAAGATTATCATTTGAAGCACAAGAGCAAGGATTTCATCATCAACGCACCATTTGTTACTTCTTGGAGAGTGGTGTCTCCTAGATTGGCGAGGTGTCACTTGGGAGCCTCCGACAAGATTGTGGACTTGAACCAAGGAGTTTGTAAGGGCAAGGAGATCGCCTACTTAATGAAGATCTACCGCTAGTGAGGCAAGTCCTTCATGGGCGACGACCATGGTGGGATAGACAAGGTTGCTTCTTCGTGGACCCTTCGTGGGTGGAGCCCTCCGTGGACTCGCGCAGCCGTTACCCTTCGTTGGTTGAAGTCTCCATCAGCGTGGATGTACGATAGCACCACCTATCGGAACCACGCCAAAAACATTCGTGTCTCCAATTGTGTTTGAATCCTCCAAACCCTTCCCTTTACTTTCTTGCAAGTTGCATGCTTTAATTTCTGCTGCCTATATACTCTTTGCATGCTTGGTTGAATTGTGTGATGATTGCTTGACTAGTCCTAAGATAGCTAAAATCTGCCAAACTCTAAAATTGGGAAAAGGTTAAGTTTTTAATTGGTCAACTAGTCTAATCACCCCCCTCTAGACATACTTCAAGGTCCTACACCCAGGTTCACACCGAGGCCATCCTATCAGGCGCCTCGCCCAACCCAGCAGTATGCACTAGCTAAGTAGTATGGTGGATCAACAAATAACGCTTCTCCCCGCACCAGCACTGTGACATGTTTCAAGTGTGGAGAACCGGGTCACTACATGCGAGAGTGTCCCCAGACCAAACCGAACCCCAACCAGTCTGGAAAGGCTGTTGGCCATGGCAAGCCAATAGGGAAGGTGCCCTATGCCAAGCCAGCCACTGTTGTACGTGGGCATGTGAACTATGTCTCAGCTGAAGAGGCCCAGGAGGATCCTAACGTCGTTCTTGGTACGCTCCTTGTTAATTGCCACCCGGCATATGTTCTTATTGATAGTGAAGCATCTCATTCATTCATATCCGAAAACTATGCTCGTTTGCATCACACCACATTCTGTGACATGCCTTCTACCATGGAAATTTCTACTCCTTGTTCTAGATGGCAAACTTCTAGAGTAAGCCATGCGAATGAAATTCAGGTCGACAGACTTGTTTTCCTTGCATCCTTGATAGCTCTCAAATCTTTGGATATTAATATCCTCTTGGGTATGGACTAGATGTCAGCCCATCATGCCAAGATTGATTGCTTCTCTAGGACTGTTCAACTTACACACCCATCGGGAGAGGTAGTCAATGTCTTGACCCGAATAGGAAAGCGCCAACTATATTCTCTCAATGCCAGTCCTTTGCCACACCTCGAAGAAGTTCCGGTAGATCGTGAATTTCCGGATGTCTTTCCAGAAGAATTGCCAGGTGTTCCACCTGACCGAGATGTCGAGCTCATGATAGATATTATCCCAGGAATTGTTCCAGTCTCTAGAAGACCCTATAAGATGGCACCACTAGAGCTAGCTGAGCTTAAGAAACAACTCGACGAGTCCTTGAAAAAGGGTTTCATCAGTCCTAGCTCGTCTCCATGGGCTTGTCCCGTCTTCTTCGTCAAGAACAAGGATGGTACTGATCGGATGGTTGTAGATTATTGACCCGTTAACTTGGTCACAATAAAGAACAAGTATCCGCTCCCCAGGATCAACGACCTGTATGACAAGCTTGCTAGATCCTCAGCCTTCTCTAAGATGGATTTGAGGTTGGTCTACCATCAAATAAAAATCAAGAACGGGGACATTCCCAAAACGGCCTTCGTTACTCGTTATGGGCAATACGAGTACACCGTCATGTACTTCGGTCTAACCAACGCTCCAGCCACTTTCTCTCAGTTAATGAACTTAATCTTCGTGGAGTACTTGGATAAATTCGTCGTGGTTTACCTCGATGATATACTCATCTACTCCAAGAATGAGGAAGAACATGCCGAGCATCTAAGTCTTGTGTTGATGAAACTTCGAAAGCATCGCCTTTATGCCAAATTCTCTAAATGTGAATTCTGGTTGCCAGAAGTGACCTATCTAGGCCATGTAATCTCTGGTAAGGGTATTGCTTTCAACCCCGAGTGAGTTCAAGCCGGTCATAATTGGACTCCACCTGAATCGGTCAAGCAAGTTCGGAGTTTCCTTGGCTTAGCAAGCTATTGTCGCCGCTTTGTCGAGAACTTCTCCAAAGTTGCCAAACCTCTAACTGAACTCCTAAAGAAAGATAAAAAGTTCGAGTGGACCCCATAGTGCGATTCCAGTTTTTAGGAACTAAAAAGATGCTTGACAACTGCTCCCGTACTTGTACCACCAGATTTCTCCAAGGACTTTGTTATCTATTGCGACGCCTCGCGATTAGGACTAGGTTGCATTCTCATGCAAGATCATCACGTAATTGCTTATGCTTCATGACAATTGCACCCACATGAGGAAAAATTATCGTACACATGATCTAGAGCATGCAGTTGTAGTCCATGCACTCAAAACCTGGCAACATTACCTCCTCGGTAATCATTGCGAAATCTTCACCGATCACCAAAGTCTGAAGCATATATTCTCCCAACCGGATTTAAATCTCAGGCAAATAGGTTGGGTCGAGTTGATCACAAATTTCAACTTAGGGATAAATTACACCCTAGGAAAAGCCAACGTCATGGCTGATGCACTAAGTCATAAATCTTATTGTAACAACCTGATGTTACAACAAATTCAACCGCTTCTCCATGAGGAATTTCGGAAGCTTAACCTTCACATCGTTCCTCAAGGATTCCTTTCTACCTTGGTGGCAAAACCTACCCTTACGAATCATATCATGACCGCTCAGCGGTATAATACGGGGATATCTCGGATCAAGGAGAACATTGCTAGCGGGCTACATGTTTCTCTGTGAATGACCAAGGTGTCGTGTACTTCGGAAACCATTTAGTGGTTCCCAAAAAGCGGAAACTACGACAGTTGATCCTTAAGGAGGCTCAAGAATCCCCTGTCACCATTTATCCCGGAAGTACTAAGATGTATCAGGACCTACGCCAGATGTTCTGGTGGACTAGGATTAAGAGAGACATTGCTCAATTTGTTGCTAACTGCGATGTCTGTCGTCATGTAAAAGCAGAGCATCAACGACCTGCTAGCACCCTTCAAACTTTAGCCATTCCTGAATGGAAATGGGATAAAACTGGTATGGATTTCATCACCGGTTTGCCAAGGACCAAGAGAGGGAATAACGCTATCTTCATCATTATCGATCGTCTTTCCAAAGTGGCCCATTTCTTGCCTATTCGTGAGAGTATAACCGCTAGTCAACTAGCAGACTTGTATATCTCCCGAATAGTGTCTCTCCATGGTGTTCCATTGGAAATTAACTCGGATCGAGGAAGTCTCTTCACCTCTCGATTTTGGGAAAGTTTCCAAAATGCTATGGGAACCCGTCTTTCTTTTAGCACCGCCTTTCACCCTCAGTCAAGTGGTCAAGTAGAACGCGGAAATCAAATTCTACAAGACATGCTTCGAGCTTCTGGTATCTCTTTCAGAATGGATTGGGAAAAATGCCTTCCATTTGCCTAATTTGCTTATAACAACAAGTATCAATCTAGCTTGGGTAAAGCTCCTTTTGAAGTTCTCTATGGACGAAGGTGTCGAATGCCTCTTAACTGGCTAGAAACTGGGGAAAGACAATTCTATGGCCCGGATATGATCCAGGAAGCAGAAGAGCAAGTTCGCATCGTTCGTGAAAAGTTAAAAACAACCCAATCTCGTCAAAAGAGCCAATATGATCGTAAGCATAAGGCTATGACTTTTGAGGTTGACGAGAAGGCTTACCTTCGGGTTACTCCTCTGAAGGGAACCCATCGCTTCGGTATCAAAGGCAAATTGGCTCCTCGCTACATTGGACCCTCTTGCATTCTTGCCAAACAAGGAGAAGTTGCCTACCAATTGGAACTACTTCTGCACCTCTCCAGAGTCCATGATGTCTTCCATGTTTCTCAACTCAGGCGTTGCTTCTCGGATCCTATCCATGGAGTGGACGACGAAACGCTTGATCTTCAAGATAATCTCACGTATCGAGAATACCCCGTCCATATGCTTGATCAAGCCGAGTGTACCACTCGACACCATAATATCAAGTTTCTCAAGGTTCAATGGTCGCACCATTCTAAGAAGGAAGCAACTTGGGAAAGGGAGGATCGTCTTCGACTTGAGTACCCTGCCTTCTTTCCGGAGGATCCTAAATCTCGGGACGAGATTTTTCTGAGTGGGGGTGAGTTGTCACACCCTAGCTAGTTCATGCATTAGAGTGTTTGCATCATGATTATTTTTCATCAAAAACTTGAAATGGGGATGACAGAATCCCCAGCACCCCTGAAACCAACTAGGGTTTACTAAAAATATTTCCAATGAACCTGAAATGCCCACCTAAAATGTTCATCACCTCTGTCTTGGTCTTAAACCACTTCAAAAACTGATGCACAAATTTCTAGGTCATTCCAGGTCACTGGATTAAATTATTAGTTATTTGAGTTTGGGCATTTAAATAATATAAAATATTTCAAATGCTCAAATAATCCCACACTAAAATGTTCCATGCTGGATATATTCCAAACAGTGGCCATGTGCAGTTTGGTGATTTTTGAAGTTGCCTAAGTATTTTTAGAAATGCAACAAACTTACAGAAATGGAATAAAACAGAAATAAATGGGAAAGGGACTTACCTAAGCAAACCCACGCCCCGGACCACCTGGCGGCCCAGCACTGTGCTGGCCGCGCCACCCAACTGCTTCATCCTCGCCAGGCAGGCAGGGAGGTGACGCCGATGAGTGTGAGCTCGCCACAGCGCCACCTGCTTGCCGCTTCGCCCGTGGACGAGCTGGACGACCTCCATGTCGCGCCCTCGACACCCTGGATACATCCATTCGCCCCCGTCGCCTCTCCCTCGCCTCCCTCCGCCATGGCTGACGTAGCCACTTCCACCTCGCCGTCGTAGTCGTAGCCACCACCGTCTCTGCGTCGCCTGACCGTGTCTAGCATCTCCTCCGTCGTCTTCCCCATCGAGCAGGCCGAGCCTCGAGCGCTCGTGTGCCCCGAAGCCACCACATAAACCTCGCCCGACTTCGCCACCACCGGATATCCCCTTCGCCATCACCGTAGCAGTAGTTCGTCCCCGACCGTGCCGCCTAGCTCATCGTCCTCGCTATGAGCTTCTGCCCCTTCCCCTCCCTCTCGTTCTTGTTGTCGCCCTCTGCTTCGACTGCAACGAGTAGCACCACACGCACCGCCTCGTGAGCTCCTCGCTGACGACGCTCCGGCCAACTAACAGCCACGCCACCCTGTCCAACGAGTTTACCTCGTCACGCAGATCACGTAGGAGCTGGACTTGAGCCTCCGAGAGCACCACAACGATGGGTTCGACCTCACCCGAACTCCGGCAACCGCACAGCTCGTTGCTGGCGTCGTTTCTGGCGACCTGGAGCTCCACCACCATCACCACTCGACGCGACTCACTCCCAGCTACGCGTAGATGGTCTCCGCCGTCCATTTTGTCGCTAGAGGGCAAATCCCGCAGCCTCCGCCGCGTCTGGACATCGCCGGCGGCTAAACGCCGGTGAGTCAGCATGGTTTGACCATATGTTTGACTCCCTGGAGACATTGACATGTGGGCCCTACCGTCTGGTCAAACCTAGGTTAGTTTTCAACTAATCCTAATTAACTTAATTAACTAACAGAGACACTGACCAGTGGGTCCCACTGGTTAGGTTTGACCTGGGCGCCCCTGTTGACATGCTGATGCAATGCTGACATAGTAATCCCTTTTTCTGGATTTAATCTTATTCAGGAAATTCCAGAAAAAAGTGCAAACTTCAAAATTCATAGAAATTAATCTGTAATTTGAAATGCAAAGTGTTATATATGAAAAATTATCAGAAAAATCAAATTTATCCATCTGTACTAGTTTCATGCATGTTTAAACAAGTTAACTTGCTGTTTAGTGCAAAACATGATAAAGCACTATTTAAGATCATATATGGGTTTGCAATTTGAATCTTTGGTTCAAAATGGCTCAAACTCATCTGGTCATAGTTGCATTAGCCCAATACACTCATTTTGCCATGTCTCATGCATGCATCATATTGTTGCACATTTTTTGGTGTTGATTGTATATCGGTGCTCTCTGCGGCAGGTTCTGCCCCGGAAGAGTATCGCGAGTATCCAAACGAGGAGCAATACCAGTCTACGGACCCGCAAGGCAAGCAACCAACCATTTGATCATATCGATAAAAACCCTTGTTCTCGCTTTTACTGCATTTAAGACAACGCGTTTCAAACTTCTCTGTGCTACGGTAGTTGAACCCATTTCCTCTGCATGACCTGTCATTGCCACAGTAACTAGATGAAACCCACTAGCATGTGTAGGAGTTGATTGAGCCATGTGTATGTGTTTCCTACCTTGCTATGCCTGCTATGCTTAGAGTTGTGTCAGGTCTGGTTCATCTGGGTGATGGGCTAGAGTGAAATGATCATGTTGGTAATGAGAGTGATGATGTTGAACACGATTTGGTAAAGGTATCGATGAGAGGCCATGTAGGAGTACATGGTGGGTTGTTTCATTGGAACCGTCCTTAAGCACTGAGATCTGTATGTGTGATTTAAGACTCAGCTACTACCATACATTGGGATCCTTAATTGACTCACTCAACTTCTTATCCACCCTAGTCCTCTGTCCAGGAGTTGCAAGTAGTTTCTGGTGTTTGTAGCTTACTGGAGGCCGTGGGCAGTGCTGACCCTCGGGGTGGGCTGTGATGCAGTAGGTACGTGGCAGGGTATGCCGGGCACCCGTTAGGTGTCTTGGAACCCTGTACACATCGTTCGGGGCCTTATGTAGAAACCTCGGCCGGACTCCCTGCGGATGGAACCTGAATAGGCAATAAACCTGGACTAGAGACTTAGGTGTTTAGGTAGGTCGTGGTCTACACCCATGTCGGCTTCCACTTGAAGTCTGCCGAGCACATGTCGTGTGCAGACGCTAAGTGGTGGAAACATGTATGAAGAAGTACACCCCTACAGGGTTAACATCATCTATTCGAATAGCCGCGTCCGCGGTAAAGGACTACTTGGTTGCCTATATAGTTCATAGACAAGTAAATGGATACTACTAAAAGCCTCAAGATAAGCGTGAGTGCCAAGGATGGCTCTTCCGTAGGATAATGGAGGTGGATCCCCAGTAGTGTATTGAAGTGGTGTGTAGTGGACTCGGTGCGCAAAACAGTTACAAAGTTGGTGTCTCATAAGATATCTTAGCCAAGAGTCAAAGCTGGCTTGCTGCAATAACCCCACCAACCCTTCTTGATAATGTGCATGCATGTAGAATCTGATGTAAGTCTTGCTGAGTACCTCTATACACATGTTTGCTTAATTTACATTTTACAAAAGAGGCTGCAACCCCTTCTGATAGGTTCTTCATAGTCATTGATGTCAATGAGTAGGCTGAAGCCCATGTGGTGATCCTGAGCTCATGATGGACCGTGTAGAATAGTCAGGCTTCCTCAAGCCTCTTTTATTATCTAGATGTCTGTACTCAGACATGTTACTTTTGCTGTTGGCTTGTATGTTTGTATGACTTGAATGCTGGGTCGTGTGACCCGTACTTGTGTGTATGATATGTATGGCTCTTTGAGCCTTTAAATAAAGCACTTGAGTTGAAGAATCATGTTGTATTTGCACATGTCGAGCATATTGTGTGTATGATAAAAATTCTTGGTATGTGTGGGATCTGACAATCTAGTTGTTTATCCTTGGTAGCCTCTCTTACCGGGAAATGTCTCCTAGTGCTACCACTGAGCCCTGGTAGCTTGCTACTGCTCTAGAACACTTAGGCTGGCCGGCATGTGTCCTTCTTCGATCATGTGTCTGTCCCTATGGGGAAATGTCATGCGATGACTACCGGAGTCCTATTATCCTGCTACAGCCCGATTTACTAGAGTCCTGCTAGCCCAGTTGCTACAGCCCAGATTCACTTGCTGATGACCGAAACGTTCGTTGTTGGGTCACGTATGCTTGTACCTGTAAGTTAGTGCCACTTTGGGTTCACAACTAGACATGTCAGTCTGGTCTCCTTATCATATGGATGCTAGCGACACTATCATATACGTGTGCCAAAAGGAGCAAACGGTCCCGGGCAAGGTAAGGCGACACCCGTGGGAATACTGTGCGTGATACGTCTCCGTCGTATCTATAATTTTTGATTGTTCCATGCCAATATTATTCAACTTTCATATACTTTTTATACTATTTTTGGGACTAACTTATTGATCCAGTTCCCAGTGCAAGTTCCTGTTTGTTGCATGTTTTAAGTTTCGCAGAAAACCAATATCAAACAGAGTCCAAACGGGATAAAAACGGATGGAGAATTATTTTGGAATATTTGGGATTTTCCAGAGGAAGAATCAATGCGAAACGGTGTCCGAGGTGTCCATGAGACAGGGGGCGCGCCCACACCCCCTGGGCACGCCCAACACTCTCGTGGGCCACCCGTAAGGCGGTTGATGCCCTTCTTTTTCTGCAAGAAAGCAAATTTTATGAGAAAAATCTAGGCGAAAGATTCACCCAATGGGAGTTATGAATCTCCGGATATTAAAAAAACGGTGAAGGGGTAGAATCTGAGAATGCAGAAACAGAGAGATAGATCCAATCTCGGAGGGGCTCTCTCCCCTCCGAAGCCATGGGAGCCAAGGACCAGAGGGGAAACCCTTCTCCCATCTAGGGAGGATGTCAAGGTAGAAGAACAAGAAGAAGGGGGGCTCTCTCCCCCTTGCTTCCGGTGGCACCAGAGCGCTACCGGGGGCCGTCATCATCACCACAATCTACACCAACACCTCCACCGTCTTCACCAACATCTCCATCACCTTCCCCCATCTATATTCAGCGGTCCACTCTCCCGCATCCCGCTGTACCCTCTACTTGAACATGGTGCTTTATGCGTCATATTATTATCCAATGATGTGTTTCCATCCTATGATATCTGAGTAGATTTTCATTGTCCTATCAGTGATTGATGAATTCCTATGATTGGTTTGAGTTGCATGTTTTATTATTGGTGCTGTCCTATTGTGCCCTCTGTGTCGCGCAAGCGTGACGGATTCCCACTGTAGGGTTTGCAATATGTTTATGATTTGCTTATGGTGGGTGGCGTGAGTTACAGAAGCACAGAATCGAGTAAGTAGGTTGTTTGCGTATGGGATAAAGGGGACTTGATGCTTTAATGCTATGGTTGGGCTTTACCTTAATGAATATTTAGTAGTTGCGAATGCTTGCTAGAGTTCCAATCATAAGTGCATACGATCCAAGTAGAGAAAGTATGTTAGCTTATGCCTCTCCCTCAAATAGAATTGCAATAGTGATTACCGGTCTAGTAACATAGTCAATTGCTTAGGGACAATTCCACAACTCCTACCACCACTTTTCCACACTCGCTATATTTACTTTATTGCATCTTTACCTAAACAACCTCTAGCTTTTATTTACGTGCTCTTTATTATCTTGCAAACCTATCCAACAACACCTACAAATTACTTCTAGTTTCATACTTGTTTTAGGTAAAGCGAACGTCAAGCGTGTGTAGAGTTGTATCGGTGGTCGATAGAGATTGAGGGAATATTTATTCTACCTTTAGCTCCTCGTTGGGTTCGACACTCTTACTTATCGAAAACTGTTGCGATCCCCTACAGTTGTGGGTTATCAAGACCTTTTTCTGGCGCCGTTGCCGGGGAGTCATAGCATGGGGTGAATATTCTCGTGTGTGCTTGTTTGCTTTATCACTAAGTAATTTTTATTTGCTGTTCTAAGTTGTTCTCTATCTTTAGTTATGGATAAGGAACACAAAATAGCAAAAACATTAGGTGTACTTGCTACTCATGGAGATGGGGAACCTCCTAAAACCCTTGATGCTGGTTATGTGGAAGATATTATGTACTACTTTGATAATCCTAAGAAAACCCCATTCAATTATGTTATAGGAGACATGTTGGATCAATTTGAATACTTTAGGGATTATCGCTTGATACATGATTATACTTGGTGCTCTAGGATGAAGGCTCCACACCTTCCCTTTTCATGCAAATTCAATGATAATGAAACCTTAGCTTCTTATGCTAATGGTAGATATGATTACTACGATGTGGAACAAATAGAAGAATTTGATGCTTTTATGGGTCCTTATGAGATTGAATCTATGTTTAAAGTGTTTGACGATTTTGATGATTCAGTTTATAGACCAGAAAATTTTGCTATACTTAGATATTGCTATGAAAACTATGGATACAATTACAATATTAATGCATTTATTGAGAAAGTCTCCACTTTCCAAGAAGAGAATAATATTTTGGAGGAAGCTATGGAAGAAGAAATTGATGAAACTGTGAGCTAGCTCATTAGATGAAAAAGATGATGAGGAGAGCGAAGAACAAAAGGAGGAAGAGCGGACTAGCTACCCGTGCCCACCTTCTAATGAGAGTAACTCTTCAACTCATACATTGTTTAAATACCCTTCGTGCTGACCGAAGGATGATTGCTATGATAACTGCTATGATCCCATTGATTCTCTAGAAATATCCCTTTTTGATGATGCTTGCTATGCTTGTTGCCAAGATGCCAATATGAATTATGCTTATGGAGATGAACTTGCTATAGTTCCTTATGTTAAACATTAAATTGTTGCTATTGCACCCACGCATGATAGTTCTATTATCTTTTTGAATTCTCCCAACTACACTATATCTGAGAAGTTTGTGCTTATTAAGGATTATATTGATGGGTTGCCTTTTACCGTTGCACGTGATGATTTTGATAGATATAATATGCATGTGCTTGCTGCTACTACTTGCTATTATTATGAGAGAGGAACTACATCTTCGCCTCTTTATGTTTCCAACACGATGGAATTTTAAGAAACTGCTTATACTATGCATTGGCCTTTACTTGGTGTACATGAATTGTTCTTTTATGACATGCCGATGCATAGGAAGAGAGTTAGACTTTGTTGTTGCATGATATATGTTACTTTGTGCTCACTACTAAATTTCAAATCATTGTTAATTAAAATTGGCTTTGATATACCTTGGGATCCCGGTGGATCCATTACTTGAGCACTATATGCCTAGCTTAATGACTTTAAAGAAAGCGCTGCCAGGGAGACAACCTGGAAATTTTAGAGAGTCATTTATTTCTGTTGAGTGCTTTCATATAGTTTAAAAACAAAAAATAAATAAAGAGGGTAACCTAAAAACTTTCCAAAAAGGAAAGTAAAAGTGAGAGAGACAAGCATTGTTGAAGTGGGAGAGCTCCTTGAACTTTGTTCATGCTCACGGAAACTTTGTGAATCTTGATTACAGAAACTTTTCATCAAAAATAATTATCCCCTTGTACAATTCCATTGTATTATAAAAATAATGTGCCAAGGTTTGCCTTTAGGATGTTTACAATGCTTGTTGGTTTGTACGGTGCAGGGAAGAAACTTTGGCTGTAGTGCTAGATTTTACATTTTTACCTAGAACGTCAAATGGTTCTGATTCCTTTTGCACTGTCTTTATGTAAAAATTGTTTATTTTTCCTAATTTTGGTAGAATTGTTGGGTTAGCAGAAGTATGGTGGATGTTCAGATTGCTACAGACTGTTCAGTTTTTGACAGATTTTGTTTTTGATGCATAGTTTGCTTGTTTTGATGAATCTATCAATTTATATCAGCGGATTAAGCCATGGAAAAGTTATATTACAGTAGACACAATGAAAAACAAAATATGAATTGGTTTTCAACAGTACTTAGAGTAGTGATTTGCTTTATTATACTAACGGATCTTACCGAGTTTTCTGTTGAAGTTTTGTGTGGATGAAGTGTCTAATCGAGGAGGTTTCGATATGAGGAAAAGGAAGAGAGGCAAGAAATCAAGCTTGGGGCTGCCCAAGGCACCCCAAGTAAATATTCAAGGAGAGTCAAGCATCTAAGCTTGGGGATGCCCCGGAAGGCATCCCATCTTTCTTCAACAAGTATCGGTATGTTTTCAAATTCGTTTCGTTCATGCATTATGTGCAAGTCTTGGTGCGTGTTTTGCATTTAGTTTTCGCTTTTCTTTTATGCACCATGCTGGTATGAGATAGTCCTTGGTTTATTTATAGAATTCTCATTGCACTTCACTTAAATCTTTTGATTATGGCTTTATAGAATGCTTCATGTGCTTCACTTATATCATTTGAAGTTTGGATTGCATGTTTCTCTTCATAATAGAAAACCGCCATTTGTAGAATGCTCTTTTGCTTCACTTATATTTTTTAGAGCGTGGGCATATCTTTTGAAGAAAGAATTAAACTCTCTTGCTTCACTCATATCTATTTAGAAAGATGACAGGAATTGGTCATTCACATGGTTAGTCATAAAATCCTACATAAACTTGTAGATCGCTGAATATGATATGTTTGATTCCTTGCAATAGTTTTGCGATATAAAGATGGTGATATTAGAGTCATGCTAGTGGGTGGTTGTGGATCGTAGAGACACTTGTGTTGAGGTTTGCAAGTCCCGTAGCATGCACGTATGGTAACCGTTGTGTGACAAATTTGAAGCATGGGGTGTTTCTTTGATTGTCTTCCTTATGAGTGGCAGTCGGGGACGAGCGATGGTCTTTTCCTACCAATCTATCCCCCTAGGGGCATGCATAGTAGTACTTTGCTTCGAGGGCTATTAAACTTTTACAATAAGTATATGAGTTCTTTATGACTAATCTGAGTCCATGGCTTATACACACTTTTACCTTTCCATCATTGCTAGCTTCTTCGGTACCGTGCATTGCCCTTTCTCACCTCGAGAGTTGGTGCAAACTTCGCCAGTGCATCCAAAACCCGTGATACGATACGCTCTATCACACATAAGCCTCTTTATATCTTCCTCAAAACAGCCACCATACCTACCTATTATGGCATTTCCATACCCATTCCGAGATATATTGCCATGCAACTTCCATCATCATGATATACATGACTTGAGCATTCATTGTCATATTGCCTTGCATGATCGTAAGATAGCTAGCATGATATTTTCATGGCTTGTCCATTTTTTGATGTCATTGCTACGCTAGATCATTGCACATCCCACTACACCGCCGGAGGCATTCATATAGAGTCATATCTTTGTTCTAGTATCGAGTTGTAATATCAAGTTGTAAGTAAATAAAAGTGTGATGATCATCATTATAGAGCATTGCCCTATAAAAAAAGAAAAAGAAAAAATAAAAAAAAGGGGAAAGGTAAAAGAAGCCTAAATAAAAAGGGGGCCAAAGAAGCCCACCCAAAAAGAAAAGAAAAAAGAAAAATAAAGAAAAATAAAAGGGGCAATGTTACGATCCTTTTTCCACACTTGTGCTTCAAAGTAGCACCATGTCCTTCATATAGATTGTCTCCTATGTTGTCACTTTCATATACTAGTGGGAATTTTCATTATAGAACTTGGCTTGTATATTCCAACGATGGGCTTCCTCAAATGCCCTAGGTCTTCATGAGAAAGCAAGTTGGATGCACACCCACTTAGTTTCTTTTGTCAAGCTTTCATACATTTATAGCTCTTAGTGCATCCGTTGCATGGCAATCCCTACTCCTCACATTGACATCAATTGATGGGCATCTCCATAGCCCGTTGATTAGCCGCGTCGATGTGAGACTTTCTCCTTTTTTTGTCTTCCCCACATAACCTCCATCATTATATTCTCTTCCACCTATAGTGCTATATCCATGGCTTGTGCTCATGTATTGCGTGAGGGTTGAAAAAGCTGAAGCGCGTTAAAAAGTATGAACCAATTGCTCGGCTCGTCATCGGGGTTGTGCATGATGGGAGCATTTTGTGTGACGAAGATGAAGCATGGACAAACTGTATGATTTTGTAGGGATAAGCTTGCTTTGGCCTTGTTGTTTTGAAAAAGACATGATTGCTTTACTGGTACGCTCGAAGTATTATTGTTTTTTATGTCAAATGATAGACTATTGCTTTGAATCACTCATGTCTTAATATTCATGCCATGATTAGATATTTGATCAAGTTTATGCTAGGTAGAATTCCACATTAAAAATTATCTTTTTTAGCATTTACCTACTCGAGGACGAGCAGGAATTGAGCTTGGGGATGCTGATCTGTCTCCGTTGTATCTATAATTTTTTATTGTTCCATGCCAATATTATTCAACTTTCATATACTTTTGGCAACTTTTTATACTATTTTTGGGACTAACTTATTGATCCAGTGCCTAGTGCCTATTCCTGTTTGTTGCATGTTTTATGTTTCTCAACAAATCAATATCAAACGGAGTCCAAACGGGATAAATCATACGGAGAATTATTGTGGAATATTTGGGATTTTCCGGAGGAAGAATCAACGCGAAACGGTGTCCGAGGTGGCCACGAGACAGGGGGGCGCGCCCACACCCCCTGGGCACGCCTGGCACTCTCGTGGGCCACCCGAAAGGCGGCTGATGCCCTTCTTTTGCCGCAAGAAATCTAATTTTATGAGAAAAATCTGGGAAAAAGATTTACCCCAATCGGAGTTACGGATCTCCGGATATTAAAGAAATTGTGTAGGGGTAGAATCTGAGAACGCAGAAACAGAGAGATAGATCCAATCTCAGAGGGGCTCTCGCCCCTCCCAAGCCATGGGAGCCAAGGACCAGAGGGGAAACCCTTCTCCCATCTAGGGAGAAGGTCAAGGAAGAAGAAGAAGAAGAAGAAGCGGGGCTCTCTCCCCCTTGCTTCCGGCGGCGCGATCTACACCAACACCTCCGCCGTCTTCACCAACATCTCCATCACCTTCCCCCATCTATATTCAGTGGTCCACTCTCCGCATCCCGCTGTACCCTCTACTTGAACATGGTGCTTTATGCTTCATATTATTATCCAATGATGTGTTGCCATCCTATGATGTTTGAGTAGATTTTTGTTGTCCTATCGGTGATTGATGAATTCCTATGATTGGTTTGAGTTGCATGTTTTATTATTGGTGCTGTCCTACTGTGCCCTCCGTGGCGCGCAAGCGTGAGGAATTCCCGCTGTAGGGTTTGCAATATGTTTATGATTTGCTTATGGTGGGTGGCGTGAGTGACAGAAGCACAGACCCGAGTAAGTAGGTTGTTTGCGTATGGGATAAAGGGGACTTGATGCTTTAATGCTATGGTTGGGTTTTACCTTAATGAATCTTTAGCCGTTGCGGATGCTTGCTAGAGTTCCAATAGTAAGTGCATATGATCGAAGTAGAGAAAGTATGTTAGCTTATGCCTCTCCCTCAAATAGAATTGCAATAGTGATTACCGGTCTAGTAACATAGTCAATTGCTTAGGGACAATTCCACAACTCCTACCACCACTTTTCCACACTCGCTATATTTCTTTATTGCATCTTTACCTAAACAACCTCTAGCTTTTATTTACGTGCTCTTTATTATCTTGCAAACCTATCCAACAACACCTACAAATTACTTCTAGTTTCATACTTGTTCTGGGCAAAGCGAACGTCATGCGTGCGTAGAGTTGTATCGGTGGTCGATAGAACTTGAGGGAATATTTATTCTACCTTTAGCTCCTCGTTGAGTTCTACACTCTTACTTATCTAAAACTATTGCGATCCCCTACACTTGTGGGTTATCAGGCTGCAAAGTGATATGAGGTGTTACAGGCTAGATCTTTGTGGCATTGAGTCGGGGTCCTGACAATTTCCTCTATAATTTCATGCGCAATACTGGGATCAATTCCAATAAAATTTTCTTTGGCAATGCAATCCAAGAGTTGTCTATGGGACATATTTAGCCCAACATAAAAATTACGAAGTAAAATTCTAAAATTCACCACTAGGTTGCAATTACGATAAGATTCCATCATCCTATACCAAGCATCCTTTAAGTTTTCTCCTTGCCTTTGCTTGAAGTGAAGAAGTTCAAACTCGGGAGACATAGGAGCGGATAAGGGACTAGCCATGACGACGAGCAAACAAAAGACAAGCGAAAAAGAGAGGAGATTGGGAAAGAGAGGGCGAATAAAATGGCAAGGGTGAAGTGGGGGAGAGGAGAACGAGAGGCAAATGGAAAATAATGTAATACGAGGGAGATGAGTTTGTGATGGGTACTTGGTATGTCTTGACTTGAGCGAAGACCTCCCCGGCAACGGCGCCCGAAATCCTTCTTGCTACGTCTTGAGCTTGCGTTGGCTTTCCTTGAAGAGGAAAGGGTGATGCAGCAAAGTAGCGTAAGTATTTTCCTCAGTTTTTGAGAACTAAGGTATCAATCTAATAGGAGGCTCCTCAAAAGTCCCACGCACCTACACAAACAAAAAAGAACCTCGCAACCAACGCAATAAAGGGTTTGTCAATCCCTTCACGGCCACTTGCAAAAGTGAGATCTGATAGAGATAATATGATAAGATAAATATTTTGGTATTTTTATGACATAGATTGGTAAGTAAAAGATGCAAATAAAAGTAGATAGAAAACTTGTATGATAAAAGAAAGACCCGGGGGCCATAGGTTTCACTAGTGGCTTCTCTCAAGATAGCATAAGTATTACGGTAGGTGAACAAATTACTGTCGAGCAATTGATAGAAAAGCGAATAGTTATGAGATTATCTAGGCATGATTATGTATGTAGGCATCACGTCCGTAACAAGTAGAACGACTCCTGCCTTCATCTACTACTATTACTCCACACATCGACTGAGGGAGTCCTGGATTAGGGGGTGTCTGGATGGCCGGACTATGACCTTTGGCCGGACTCCCGGACTATGAAGATACAAGATTGAAGACTCCGTCCCATGTCCGGATGGGACTTTCCTTGGCGTGGAAGGCAAGCTTGGCGATACGATATGAAGATCTCCTCCCATTATAACCGACTCTGTGTAACCCTAGCCCTCTCCGGTGTCTATATAAACCGGAGAGTTTTTAGTCCATAGGACGAACAACAATCATACCATAGGCTAGCTTCTAGGGTTTAGCCTCTCTGATCTCGTGGTAGATCAACTCTTGTAATACCCATAACATCAATATTAATCAAGCAGGAGTAGGGTTTTACCTCCACCGAGAGGGCCCGAAACTGGGTAAAACATCGTGTCCCTTGTCTCCTGTTACCATCCGCCAAGACACATAGTTCGGGACCCCCTACCCGAGATCCGCCGGTTTTGACACCGACATTGGTGCTTTCATTGAGAGTTCCTCTGTGTCGTCGCCTTTAGGCCCAATGGCTTCTTCGATCATCAACCACGACGTGGTCCAGGGTGAGACTTTTCTCCCAGGACAGATTTTTGTATTCGGCGTCTTTGCACTGCTGGCCAACTCATTTGGCCATCTGGAGCAGATCGAAAGCTATGCCCCTGGCCATCAGGTCAGGTTTGGAAGCTTAAACTACACGACCGACATTTGCGGGGACTTGATCTTCGACGGATTTGAGCCACGGCCGAGCGTGCCGCACTATCTCGATGGGCATGATCTAGCTCTGCCGCCGGACAGCGCCCAGAGTGCCGCTCAGGAGTCCGCTCCGACCATTAGCTCGGAGCCGACTGCGGTAACCAGGGACAGACGGTTGGACACCGCCCCAGGAGCGGCAATCTCTACGGCGATAGAGCCGAATACCAGCCTAGTCCATTGCAAGGCCCGTGACTCCAAGGTGCCGGACTCCGTTCCGGACTCCGAATCTTCTGCACCCCTTCCGATCGAACCCAATTGGGCTCCGATCATGGAGTTCACCGCCGCGGACGTCTTTTAGCACTCGCCCTTTGGCGATATCCTGAACTCCCTAAAGTCTCTCTCTTTGTCAGGAGAGCCCTGGCCGGACTATGGTCAGCATGGTTTGGATGCGGACGACGAAGAAATTCGAAACCCACCCACCACCCACTTTGTAGCCATTGTCGACGATCTAACCGACATGCTCGACTTCGACTCCGAAGACATCGACGGTATGGACGTCGATGCAGGAGACGACCAAGAACCAGCACCTATAGGTCACTGGAAGGCCACCTCATCATACGACATATACATGGTGCACACCCCCAAAGCAGGGGATGGCAAAGAAAAAGCGGAGGACAACCCTCCAAGAAGCAACCCAAGCGCCGACGTCAGCGGCGCCGCTCTAAATCCCGCCAAAGCAAGAACGGCAAATCCGGCACGAGAGACGTCAACACCCCGGACAGCGCCGAAGACATCCCCCTCCAGCAGGACTCAGCGCAGGAGGACGAAGGAGCCAGCCCTCATGAGAGAGCGGCCGACAGAGAGGTCGAGGACGACAATTATATGCCTCCCTCCGTAGACGAGGCAAGCCTCGACGACGATGAATTCGTCGTGCCAGAGGACCCCGTCGAACAACAGCGTTTCAAACGCAGGCTTATATCCACGGCAAGCAGCCTCAAGAAAAAACAGCAGCAGCTTAGAGCTGACCAAGACCTGCTAGCCGATAGATGGACGGGAGTCCTAGCGGCCGAAGAGTATAAACTCGAACGCCCCTCCAAGAGTTACCCAAAGTGCAGGCTGCTACCCCAATTAGAGGAGGAAGCAACTAAACCTACATCACCAGCGTACGATGCGCCCGATCGGCTACCCCGATACGACCCTCAATTCAAGTCGCACCCCGGCGCAACTCTAAGAGTACCAGAGCATGGAGAAACGCAACAGACCTGCAAAACATACTGGAGGACAACGCAAGGCAAACAAGATCGATCTACGGATCGCATGAGCGCCCCACATTACGTGATGATAACCGTCACACCAGATACGATAAAATACGGCCAGGCCGAATACAACAGACCAAGCTCATCCGAGCTGCGTCGCGATATAGCCAAGTACAGGGGCGCCGCACACCCACTATGCTTCACAGATGAAGTAATGGATCTTCAAATCCCCGAGGGCTTTAAGCCCATAAACATCGAATCATACGACGGCACAACTGATCCCGCGGTATGGATCGAGGATTATCTCCTTCATATCCACATGGCCCGCGGTGATGATCTACACACCATCAAATACTTCCCGCTCAAGCTTAAAGGACCAGCTTGACATTGGCTTAATAGCCTGCCAGCAGAGTCAATAAGTTGGTGGAAGGACCTGGAATGCGCATTCCTGGACAACTTCCAGGGCACTTATGTGCGGCCACCAGACGCCGATGACCTAAGCCACATAAGCCAGCAGCCAGAGGAATCGGCCAGGCAATTCTGGACACGGTTCCTAACCAAGAAAAACCAAATAGTCGATTGTCCGGACGCCGAGGCCCTTGCAGCCTTCAGGCACAACATCCGAGTCAAATGGCTTGCCCGGCACCTAGGACAGGAAAAGCCGAAATCTATGGTAGCGCTAACGACACTCATGACCCGCTTCTGCGCGGGCGAAGACAGCTGGCTAGCTTGTAGCAATAACACAACCAAGAGCCCTGGCAATTCGGATACCAAGGACAACAACGGCAGGTCACGTCGCAACAAGCACAAGCACCGCATTAACGGCGACAATACCGAGGATACGACAGTCAATGCCGGATTCAGAGGCTCTAAACCCGGTCAACGGAAGAAGCCATTTAAAAGAAATCCTCCGGGCCCATCCAACTTAGACCGGATACTCGATCGCTCGTGGCAGATACACGGCACCCCCGAACAACCAGCCAACCACACCAACAAGGATTTTTTGGTGTTCAAGCAGGCAGGCAAGTTAAGTGCCAATACCAGAGACAAGGGGCTGCGTAGCGATGACGAGGAGGAGCCCCGGCCGCCGAACAACAGAGGACAGAAGGGATTCCCTCCGCAAGTGCGGACGGTGTACATGATATACGCAACCCACATCCCCAAAAGGGAGCGGAAGCGTGCTCTCAAGGACGTCTATGCATTGGAGCCAGTCGCCCCAAAGTTCAACCCATGGTCCTCCTGCCCGATCACTTTTGATCAAAGGGACCACCCCACTAGCATCCGTCACGACCGATTCGCCGCATTGGTCCTAGACCCAATCATTGACGGATTTCACCTCACTAGAGTCCTCATGGACGGTGGCAGCAGCCTGAACCTGCTTTATCAGGATACAGTGCGGAAAATGGGCATAGATCCCTCAAGGATTAGATCCACAAAGACAACCTTTAATGGTGTCATACCAGGTGTAGAAGCCAGCTGTACTGGCTCGGTTACACTCGAAGTGGTCTTCGGATCCCTGGATAATTTCCGAAGCGAGGAGTTAATCATCGACGTAGTCCCATTCCGCAGTGGCTATCACGCCCTGCTCGGACGAACCACATTTGCAAAGTTCAATGTGGTGCCGCACTACACGTAACTCAAGCGCAAGATGCCAGGACCTCGTAGAGTTATCACGGTAAATGGAAACACCGAACACTCTCTCCGAACGGAGGAGCACACAGCGGTCCTGGCGGCGGAAGTACAAAGCAGCCTCTCAAGGCAGCTCTCCAATCCGGGTATTAAACGTCCGGACAACGTCAAGCGCCCCTGAAGCAACCTACAACAGAGCCGGCTAGCACGATCCGAGCAAGCATAGCAGTGCGGCCCCAACCCCAGCCCTCGTCAGATGGTGCTATCGGTATCACGCGTACATAATTATGCTTTGAAAATACCATGGGCATAAGCGGAGGGGCACAACTACGGCACGCCCAAAATGCGGCTCAAACGCACTTAGGGGCTTCCTATTCGGCCATTTTCCTTTTTTTATATATACTTTCAGGATCCAACTACTCAGAAGGCCTGCCCGGCAATACACTCGACGAACACACAATGCAACAGCCAGGGTGAGGACAAGCCGCGTCGAAGGTCCAGGTGGCCTCTATAACGAGTTAAATACCTGTTTTTACTTACAAAACCCGCAGCTTGCCCCTGGAGAGGGACTTGTCAAATAATCCCATCTCTTGCTTATCGCACTATTTGTATCGTTCTGCTTTCACAGCAGCCCCTTAATAATAAACAATACATAGCTTCTATCTATTATTGTATTCCTTTTTATATATATATGTTCAGTCATGACATTATGCAACCGTACACTTTGGTACGGCCAATACACCAGGGGCTTAAGCACCCCATAACATGGTGTGAGAAGACCGAACACTCTTCTGAGTGCGGCACCCCGAACTTATAGCATTATATGCATCGGCTCCAAATCATGTCTTGGGTCAATAGTTGGGTTTGCCCGACTCCCATGTTTTGGTACCTTACGTTCCACAATGTTGGCTAAGGTAGCGTTGGGAGAACTACTGCGATTGTGCCCCAGTTGAGCTGGGTTAACACCTCAGTAGACAAAGCTAAAACTGACCGTCATGATAGTGCGAGAGACCGGTCGTTGTTCGCGAGGTTTTTCGAGTCCTTAAAGACTTATGCCGCTTAGAGCGAGGAACCGGACTTATCCGGCCTAGGCGTGGATGCCGCCCCGAACTCGGTCTTCCGAATAGTAGGGGCTTCGCTGAAATTTAAAATTATAGGATTCTATGGCGAAGTGAGAGTGATAAAGCATTATAAGTCCGACGGCCTGGTTCGTTGTGCTGAGTGCCGCCCTAGATGGACCCAAGAATGGGAACAAGAGCGCTCAGGTTTATCCCGAACACCCCAGCACTCGTGGCATGGGGGTCGAAGCCGACGACTTGCATCTCTCAGATTTGATAAACGGACGCACAGAAGGTAATATTTTAAATTAACAAGCGTTGCTTAACGCATATGAACAAAGTTTTCAGCGTACAGGATAACATATGCGAGTCTACTCAAAAATTACATCTTTGGAGCATTCGTCCGCTATACAGCGAGCACCATTCAGGACGCCCTTATAATACATCTCGGGCATGCGATACTCCTTGCCCGGCGGTGGCACGTCCGTCAAAAGCTTCTCAGCGTCCAGCTTGCCCCAGTGCACCTTAGCACGGGCAAGGGCCCGACGGGCACCTTCAATAAAGACGGAGCGCTTGACGACCTCAATCCACGGACACGTGTCCACCAGCCACCGCACTAGATCGAAGTAGCTCCCAGGCATGGCTTCTCTAGGCCACAGCCGAACTATGAGGCCCTTCATGGCTGTTCGGCCACCTTGTGAAGCTCGACCAGCTGCTTTAGCTGGTCGCTCAGGGGCACCGGATGTTCGGCCTCAGCATACTGAGAACAGAACACCTTTTCCGTCGAGCTCCCCTCTTCGGCTCGGTGGAATGCGGCGGCATCAGACACACTACGGGGCAGATCGGCGAACGCTCCTGGAGAGCTCCGGAGTCGGGTAAGTACCAGATAATTTACTTTTATATTCTTGCTTTGCATAAAGAATGCCTTACCCGCTGCTATCTTCTTCATCGCCTCGATCTCCTGGAGGGCCTTCTGGGCTTCGGCCTTAGTGGTCTTGGCACTCTCAAGAGCCAAGGCGAGCTCGGACTCTCAAATCTTCGACTCACGCTCCCAAGTCTCGTGCTTTTCCACGAGAGCCTGGAGCTCTTGCCGCACCTCTGCCACCCGTGCCTCCTGCTTCTCTCGCTCGGCGCGCTCCAAGGCCATACTGTTTTCAGCCTTGGAGACCGCCTCTTTCAGGGTCGCCACCGTGTCTCTGGCCCCTACAACATTTACGTTGGGACTGTCATTATTTCCAACCAAGTATTTCTATATACATTTAGTTACACTACTACATGCCCTCCTTGTCCTCGAGCTGCTTCTTGGCACGGCCGAGCTCGTTCTCAGAACGTTTGAGGCTTTACTTCAATAGATTGACCTCCGCAGTCAGTGCGGCAGAGGTCAGCAGCGCCGCCTGCATTCCCATATTAACATATTTTAGTTAGACTCGTGCGTATATCTTTTTAGATCCTCAGCTCGGCTTTTCTTTCCGAACACCGAACTAAGCATCAGGGGCTACTGTCTATGCGGTAACATTTTTATATGTTCTGAACACATACCTCAACGCCTGTTAACAGACTTGTACAGGCTTCTGTCAGCCTGCTCTTGGCAGACTGGACCTTTTGAATGACCGCACTCATAACAGTACGGTGTTCCTCGTTGATGGAGGCGCCGTTAAGCGCCTCCAGCAAATTGTCCGGCGCCTCCGGATGGACGGAGGTCGCCGGCGGCGTAGGCTTGCCCTACTTATGAAGGCGCCGCCTGTCGGACTCTGGAACCATTGGTGGTTCCGGAGCAGTGTCCGGCCCGGGGCCGGACTTAGATCCCTCTGTGGCTTTACCCCCTTTGAGCCTGGAATCCGGGAGGTCGCCCTCAGGTGCCTCCGGGACCACCTCCTCCTGGTTCAGTCCCCTTCGGGACCCCACCTCGGCGTCATCCGTAGGGAGTGGGGAGGAGGCCGTCGGAAGTGAAGAGTTGTTCACATCCGACGAATTCAGGGAGCCGCTCGACGAATCGTCGAGCTGAGCTCGGGGCGGACTGCATGATTAAATTCGGTGTTAGAAATTACCGAATAATAGAGGAGCGCCGCGAGTATTCGGGTAACCGGACACTTACGATTTTGCCAGGGGCATGAGCCTGGATGTCCATTCCTCCCTGCCGTCTTCGGCATCGGAGGCATAGTCCGGCAGAAGAGACTTCCCCTTCTTGGACCCTCCGGCCTCCCCAGTTGGGGCGGCCTTCCTTTTCTTTCCTCCCCCCGTTGAAGGGGGAGAGGCTTCTCCTTCTTCCTCCTCCTTGTCTTCTGAGGCGGAGGGTGCGTCGGGGTTGTCGGACGATGAATCCGACACCACCAAGCGCCGGGAACTCTTTTGAGTCCCCGTGGCCTTCTTCTTGGCCTTCTTCTCCGGCACCACATGAGGTCCGCGAGCCAGAAGCCCCGTCAATCGGGCGTCCGCTGGATCTTCTGGTAAGGGAGCCGGGCAGCTAACCTTCCCGGACTTCTTCAGCCAGTCCTGTCAAAGGTAAGGGAGTTTAGATCCCGCATAGAGTCAGACTATGAAATACAAGAGTCCCATAAGGGGTAGAATAACTTACCTCGTTGGCCTGACGCCGCGAGCTGAATCCGCAATCTTCGGTAGCGGATGCGGGGGCCTCGGCACCCTTAAAAAGCACCTTCCAGGCATCTTCGTACATAGTATCGAAGAGCCCGCTCAAGGCTTGGTGTTGTGCCGGATCGAACTCCCACAATTTGAAGGCCCATTGTTGGCACGGGAGGATTTGGCGGATAAGCATGACCTGGACTACGTTGACAAGCTTGAGATTTCTGTTCACCAGCTTTTGGACGCAGGTTTGGAGTCCGGTCAGCTCTTCCGAATCTCCCCACGTTAGGCCCGTCTCCTTCTAGGAAGTGAGCCGTGTGGGAAAGCCGGATCGGAATTCGGGGGCCGCCGCCCATTTGGGGTCGCGTGGCTCGGTGATGTAGAACCACCCCGATGGCCACACTTTAATTGTCTCCACGAAGGAGCCCTCGAGCCATAGGACGTTGGCCATCTGGCCCACCATGGCACCTCCGCACTCCGCTTGGCAGCCGCCTAGTACTTTCGGCTTGACATTAAGTCTTCAGCCAATGGCCGAAGTGCGGCTGGATGCAGAGGAAGGCCTCGCACACGACGATAAACGCCAAGATGTTGAGGACAAAGTTTGGGGCCAGATCGTGGAAGTCCAGGCCATAGTAGAACATAAGCCCCCAGACGAATGGGTGAAGAGGAAAATCTAGTCCGTGGAGGAAATGGGGAAGGAAAACAACCCTCTCATGGGGCCTGGGGGTGGGGATGAGTTGCCCCTCATCTGGAAGCCGGTGTGTGATGTCGTCAGACAAGTATCCGGCCTTCCTCAATTTCTTGATGTGCCCCTCCATGACGGAGGAGGCCATCCATCTACCTCCCGCTCCGGACATGATTGGAGAAGGTTGAGGTGGGAAGTGCGGGCTTGGGCGTTGGAGCTCGAGTGCGCAAGGACGGATAAGCAAAGGAGGAAGAAGGCGTAAGTGGGAAGGGTCGATCCTTACCCCCTTATATGGGCGGCCAAAACTACGAGCCCCCACCGGCCTGATAAAACTCACTTATCTCCCAATCACCGCAGTTAATGGCGCGGTTGGGTTACCCACGCCCGTATTGATGATAATCCCGGAATAAGGGGACACGATCTCTGCTTTGACAAGACGTGCCAAGGAAACCGCCTCGCTAAATGAGCTGAGGTGGAACAGTAAGATGAATAAAGGCTCGGCCATGGCATGATGTCACGCCGCGGAATACGTCAGCAGATTAGATTTGTGTAAATATTATTCTCTCTACGGTGGCATGTGGAACTTATTTTTGCAGAGACGGACACTATCCTTGTGTTCAAACATCTTCTATGACGTATTCGGAGGAGGAACCTGCCTTGGAACAACGAAGACAATTTGCGCGCCGGACTCGTCGTCATTGAAGCCTGGTTCAGGGGCTACTGAGGGAGTCCTGGATTAGGGGGTGTCCGGATGGCCGGACTATGACCTTTGGCCGGACTCCTGGACTATGAAGATACAAGATTGAAGACTCTGTCCCGTGTCTGGATGGGACTTTCCTTGGCATGGAAGGCAAGCTTGGCGATACGATATGAAGATCTCCTCCCATTGTAACCGACTCTGTGTAACCCAAGCCCTCTCCGGTGTCTATATAAACCGGAGAGTTTTTAGTCCGTAGGACGAACAACAATCATACCATAGGCTAGCTTCTAGGGTTTAGCCTCTCTGATCTCGTGGTAGATCAACTCTAGTAATACCCACACCATCAATATTAATCAAGTAGGAGTAGGGTTTTACCTCCACCGAGAGGGCCCGAACCTAGGTAAAAACATCGTGTCCCTTGTCTCCTGTTACCATCCGCCTAGACGCACAGTTCTGGACCCCCTACCCGAGATCCGCCGGTTTTGACACCGACAACGACCGACTCCTGCCTGCATCTAGAGTATTAAGTTCATGAAGAACATATTAACGCATTAAGAAAGATGACATGATGTAGAGGGATAAACTCATGCAATATGGTATAATCCCCATCTTTTTATCCTCGATGGCAACAATACAATACGTGCCTTGCTGCCCCTGCTGTCACTGGGAAAGGACACCGCAATATTGTGGCACCTCGGCTCAGAGCGACCGGTTTACCTTGCATTGCCAGCCCAGAGACGTTGTCTTCTGGCAACACACGACAACATGGTACAGAAAACAACCGCTTTATTCATGCTAGCGGAGCATAGATCATATTATAAAAGTTAGCGAGGCCAAGCGGCACACACGGTGTGGCTGAACAATATGTACATTATTTAGTGAACATAAAGGGGCCTCGATCATGACAACTACTCGGCAGTGGAACAACGTCGTAGCGGGACTCCATAGCACAAGGACACCAACATGGACACGATCTAGACTCGGACAACACTCCTTTCCAATGGGACTTTCCTGAAATCTGGCATGACACGCCAGGTTAGTACATTGAATGTACTTGCAAGCTCACAATAAGCATAAACATGATGACAAACAATATCATGATATTTAACCAATTAAACAAAAATGCAACCATATATATATACAACATTCTACGATTATGCTCGACAGGTACTCATTCTCCTGACTGGCTTACCAGATGTGACCAACAAACATGATAATACCAAAAACACACTCGTGATCCTTACGGCGATCACAACCCGACCAACTCGTGGCCCGTGATCCTTACGATGATCACAACCCAACCAACTCATGGCCCATGATCCTTACGGCGATCACAACCCGACCAACTCGTGGCCCGTGATCCTTACGGCGATCACAACCCGACCAACTCATGGCCAACTCAACACGATGGCCTCTCTACCATCCTTAGTGCAATTTACTGTGTATTTTTATTAAGTGTGGACCCATGGTGTAGCCTACTTTCGAGCGTGTCTGTAACCGTGGACTCGGCTGTCGATAGATTAAAACACTCTGCAGAGGTTAGTACACTGTAGCCACACTACGGAACCCATGGCCTCGCACTCCCATTCGGGTGGACCAACGACGTTTCGACGAAAACATTTCATTGTCATGGCACTCTCCCGGCCCTTCCGACTCAGACCCCAACGGGCTAGTCCACGGTGGCCCTGTGTCTACCTCTAGACACCTCGACCACCGTCGTGGCCACGATCCACTCTGGGACTCGGTACCAAAATTAACTTAACAATGGGCTCACAAGGTTATGCTTGCCTACCGGGCCAGGGTACAACACGCCCATAACCTTCCCTAAATGGAGGCACCGACCAGAGGCACGACAATGAAACGCATTAAGGCCATCCCATAACAGCAAATGTGGTTGCACTGGGAAAGACTCGTTTCAGTGGCACCACGACCCGGTCAACGACATGTTCAAGTTGAATTATTAATCAGGTTCAACTTAATGTGAAAATAACCAGTGTCATACTGCCATACTATGCATCACTTAACATATGCATCACATAGCCTTGCAAATATCTACATCAATCATCAACACATACTACTATTCTGGTTACAATCTCACTTTACTTATACCAGAACCATTTCTAGCATTCTCATCATTGTTCATCATGCAAAACAATATTTAAACTACTCATCAAAACTCTATGACCATTTTATTTATTTATTACTTGCAACTAAGTTCTCCTTATCTTGTCAACAATATTTACTTCAAACATTCTGAAGTTCAAGTATTTCAACACATCAAGCATATAACAGAATATATTTATTATATAACTAATTTAAATGCATCAATATTTATAAGTTCAAGTATGAAAATCATAAATATTGAAGTGGCACCATGAAAATGTCACCGTGGCTTGCCTTCGTACTGACGAGGTTCACAAAGCTCTTGGTGATCCTTAAGACAAGCTGTCTCTGCTGAAAATATTCAAAACCACAAAAATAAAATATCAAGAAACCTTCTAAAAATTGCCAGAAAATCCAGACAGCAAGGAAAAATCCCATCCTTTGGGTTCTGTTAGTTTTTTGGACACAGAACACAATGCAAAAAGAATCAATGCATTTGGACTTTCAGGTAAAAAGTTGTGGTTGTTTGAATGCTACTGGAATTTAAATGAATTTGAAATAATAAACAGACAGGGTGACGTCAAAGGCGTAATCTCCCGGGGCGCCACCACTCATACCACTTCACGCGTGTAATGAGTGGCTGACTAGCAGGCCCCGCTAGTCATCAGGCCAGAGGGAGAGGAGAGGGAAACAGAGAGGTGCGGCACTTTGCTGGAGCTCACGCCGGCGTTGAGACTTCTTGGAGGCGAACGTGAGGGAGGGATCGACGGAGAAGATGATTGCGCACCTGCCCGTACCCGTAGTGTGGCTAACGGTGGCCGGACGGCGTCGGATTTGACCTCTCAAGTGGTGACAGAGGGCGGAGGTTGCCAGAGTTGGAGAAGACGGCGGCTTGGGGCAGCTCCTGGGGCTCTAGCTAGGTGCGTTGGCTTCACGGAGGAGAGGCGGAGGCCCTTGCGGGGTTGCCTTGGCTTGGGAGGGGCCGGAGCTGCAGGAACGATCTAGAGGGGATCGCCGGCGAGCTCGGCTCTGGGACGGCAGCACGCGGCCTGCCCGGCCGGGTTGCGGCTTCTACTGGATCTAGGAGAGAGTGAGTGTGGTTTGCGATGCCCCACGAGGCTGCGGAGGGGGGCTTTTATAGGCGGGGTGGCAAGGAGGGCTCGGGCTCCGCCAGAGGACACCTGTCCCCGGCGCCCGGCGACGAATGGTGCCAGAGAGAGATGGAGAAGGCGACGGAGGTCACGCAGCCACTGTACACGGGCGCGGACGAGCACAGGAACAAGGGGGAAAGAGACGAACACAGTGCGCACGCACTGTGCCGTTGGCCGGACCGTGCCCGTGCTCGCTGCGGCGAGCTCCAACGTCGGTGGTAGGGTGGAGTTATGGAGGTGGAGACGAGGATGGGGGCGAGGGGGAACACGCTCTGGCTGGCCGAGCAGCGAGCACGCGCTCAACAGAGGCACTGGCGACGTGCAGAGCGCGCGTTTGGCATGCCCGCACGCTGCTACCTCTTGAGCACTGCGTTGGATTTCCCCGAAGGGGAGAGGATGATGCAGTAAAGTAGCGTAAGTATTTCCCTCAGTTTTTGCGAACCAAGGTATCAATCCAGTAGGAGATCACGCACGAGTCCCTCGTAGCTACACAAAACGATAGCTACTCGCAACCAACGCGATTAGGGGTTGTCAATCCCTTCACGGTCACTTACGAGGGTGAGATCTGATAGAGACGATAAATAATATTTTTGGTATTTTTGATATAGAGATGCAAAGTGAAAAGTAAAAGGCAAAGTAAAAACAAAGCAAGTAATAAAGTAATGGAGATTTATATGATGAGAATAGACCCGGGGGCCATAGGTGTCACTACTGGCTTCTCTCAAGAGCATAAGTATTCTACGGTGGGTGAACAAATTATTGTTGAGCAATTGATAGAAAAGCGAATAATTATGAGATTATCTAGGTATGATCATGTATATAGGCATCACGTCCGAGACAAGTAGATCGAAATGATTCTGCATCTACTACTATTACTCCACTCATCGACTGCTATCCAGCATGCATCTAGAGTATTAAGTTAAAAACAGAGTAATGCCTTAAGCAAGATGACATGATGTAGAGGGATAAATTCATGCAATATGATAAAAACCCCATCTTGTTATCCTTGATGGCAACAATACAATACGTGCCTTGCAACCCTTTCTGTCACTGGGTAAGGACACCGCAAGATTGAACCCAAAGCTAAACACTTCTCCCATTGCAAGAACTACCAATCTAGTTGGCCAAACCAAACGGATAATTCAAAGAGACTTGCAAAGATAACTCAATCATACATAAAAGAATTCAGAGAAGAATCAAGTATTATTCATTGATAAGCTGGATCATAAACCCACAATTCATCGGTCTCAACAAACACACCGCAAAAAGAAGATTACATCAAATAGATCTCCACAAGAGAGGGGGAGAACATTGTATTGAGATCCAAAAAGAGAGAAGAAGCCATCTAGCTACTAGCTATGGACCCGAAGGTCTGAAGTAAACTACTCACACTTCATCGGAGAGGCAATGGTGTTGATGTAGAAGCCCTCCGTGGTAGATGCCCTCTCCGGCGGAGCAGCTATGTTAGCTATAGCGCCTCTTACAAACACATGCTACTGCTATGCCTTCCTCCGTTCTTCCGCTTTTTCATTTGTTTTGCTTTACATTTTATTTTTTCCTTTCTCCTTTTTCTATTTCTTTCATTTTCATTTACTTTTCTATCATCTTATTTTATTTCCATTAGTAGTAGCGCTCTTCGTAGGAAACGCGCTACTACTTATGCCCTAGCGGTAGCGTGCTTCTTCCAAGCCCTCTACTGCTATGCGTAGCCTATCATTCTACCAACGGGAATATTAGTAGTAGCGTTTTTGCCGCTACACCCGTTACTGCTAAGATTGTATCTATAGCGCGGTTTTTTCTCAATCGATACTACTATCTAGCACTAGCTACCTTTTTTGACCCACGCTGTTGCTAAATTTCTGCGTATAAGGTTTTCCCTAGTAGTGGGCCCCAAGATGGGATCTCGCGGATACAGAAAGTTGCGGCGGTGGAATTAGTTTTTTGGCTCCGTATTTGATATGACGGAGGTACGTAGGTATATATAGGAGGAAGGGGTACGTCTGTGGAGCAACAGGGGGCCCATGAGGCAGGGGGCGCGCCCTCCACCCTCGTGACTGCCTCCGGCACTTCTTGGAGTAGGGTCCAAGTCTCCTGGATCACGTTCAGTGAGAAAATCACGTTCCCGAAGGTTTCATTCCGTTTGGACTCCGTTTGATATTCTGTTTCTTCGAAATACTGAAATAGGAAAAAAAAACAACAATTCTGGGTTGGTCCTCCGGTTAATAGGTTAGTCCCAAAAATAATATAAAAGTGGAAAATAAAGCCCAATATAGTCCAAAACAGTAGATAAGGTAGCATGGAGCAATCAAAAATTATAGATACTTTGGAGATGTATCAAGCATCCCCAAGCTTAACTCCTGCTCGTCCTCGAGTAGGTAAATGATAAAACAGAATTTTTGATGCGGAGTGATACTTTGGCATAATTTCAATGTGAATCTTCTTAATTGTGGCATGAATATTCAAATCCGAAAGATTCAAGACAAAAGTTTATATTAACATAAAGGTAATAATATTTCAAGCATACAAATTAAAGCAATCATGTCTTCTCAAAATAGCATGGTTAAAGAAAGTTATCCCTACATAATCATATAGTCTGGCTATGCTCTATCTTCATCACACAAAGTATTTAATCATGCAAAACCCCGATGACGAGCCAAGCAATTGTTTCATACTTTAGAAATCTCAAACTTTTTTAACTTTCACGCAATACATGAGTGTGAGCCATGGACATAGCACTATAGGTGGAATAGGATGGTGGTTGTGGAGAAGACAAAAAGGAGAAGATAGTCTCACATCAACTAGGCATATCAATGGGCTATGGAGATGCCCATCAATAGATATCAATGTGAGTGAGTAGGGATTGCCATGCCACAGATGCACTAGAGCTATAAGTATATGAAAGCTCAACAAAAGAAACTAAGTGGGTGTGCATCCAACTTGCTTGCTCATGAAGACCTAGGGCACTTTTGAGGAAGCCCATCATTGGAATATACAAGCCAAGTTCTATAATTAAAAATTCCCACTAGTATATGGAAGTGACAACATATGAGACTCTCTATCATGAAGATCATGGTGCTACTTTGAAGCACAAGTGTGGAAAAAGGATAGTAGCATTGTCCTTTCTCTCTTTTTCTCTCATATTTTTTTGGTGGGCTTCTTTGGCCTCTTTTTTTTATTTGCGCTTCTTTGGCCTCTTTTATTTTTCATAAAGTCCGGAGTCTCATCCCGACTTATGGGGGAATCATAGTCTCCATCATCCTTTCCTCACTGGGACAATGCTCTAATACTGATGATCATCGCACTTTTATTTTTCTTACAACTCAACAATTACAACTCGATACTTAGAACAAAATATGACTCTATATGAATGCCTCCGGCGGTGTACCGGGATATGCAATGAATCATGAGTGACATGTATGAAAATTATGAAGGTGGTCTTGCCACAAATACAATGTCAACTACATGTTCATGCAAAAAGCAATATGACAAAAGTAATGTGTGTCATATGAACGGAACGGTGGAAAGTTGCATGGCAATATATCTCGGAATGGCTATGGAAATGCCATGATAGGTAGGTATGGTGGCTGTTTTGAGGAAGGTATATGGTAGGTGTATGATAACGGCAAAAAGTGTGCGGTATTAGAGAGGCTAGCCATGGTGCAAGGGTGAGAGTACGTATAATCCATGGAATCAACATTAATCAAAAGAACTCATGCACTTATTGCAAAAATTTAGAAGTCATCAAAAACCAAAGCACTAAACGCATACTCCTAGGGGGATAGATTTCTAGGAAAAGACCATCGCTCGTCCCCGACTGCCACTCATAAGGAAGACAATCAATAAATAAAATTGTGCTCCGACTTCATCACAAAGGGTTTCACCATACGTGCATGCTACGGGAATCACAAACTTCAACACAAGCATTCTTTAAATTCATAATCACCCCAACTAGCATTTCTTTAATATTATCACCTCCATATCTCAAAACAATTATCAAGCATCAAGCTCATCTTAGTATTCAACGGACTCAAAAGAAAGTTTCACAAACCTTCAATACCAAGTATATTAATCATTAAGCAAATTACCACGCTATTAACAACTCTCAAAAATAATCTAAGTGAAGCATGAGAGATCAATAGTTTCTTTAAAACAAATCCACCACCGTGCTCTAAAAGATCTAAGTGAAGCACTAGAGCAAAAATTATTACGCTCAAAAAGCTTTAAGTGAAGCACTATGAGCAAAACTATCAAGCTCAAAAGATATAAGTGAAGCAGATAGACTATTCTATCAAATCCTAAATCATGTATAGCTCTCTCAAAAGGTGTGTACAACAAGGATGATTTTGGTAAACTAACAAGCAAAGACGCAAATAATACAAGGCGCTCCAAGCAAAACACATGACATGTGGTGAATAAAAATATAGCTCCAAGTAAATTACCGATGGAAGTAGACGAAAGAGGGGATGCCTTCCGGGGCATCCCCAAGCTTAGGCTCTTGCCACTCTTTGTTCCATAATCCATCAAAAGAATTCACCCAAAACTTGAAAACTTCACAACACAAAACGCAATAGAAATCTCGTGAGCTCCGTTAGTGAAAGAAAACAAAAGACTACTTTAAGGTACTGTAATGAACTCATTCTTTATTTATATTGCTGTTAAACCTACTTTATTCCAACTTCCTTATGGTTTATAAACTAATTTATTAGCTATAGATGCATTGAAATAAGCAAACAACACACGAAAAACAGAATCTGTCAAAAATAGAACAGTCTGTAGCAATCTGTAACTAACGCAAACTTTTGGAACTCTAAAAATTCTAACAAAATAGACGTACTGTACAATTTGTTTATTGATCAGCAGAAAGAAGAATCAATGCAAACGCACGTTTCCGTGATTTATTGATTTTTTTCTCGTGAGCGCAAAGTTTCTGTTTTTCAGCAGAATCAAATCAACTATCATCATAGCTTATCCTATAAGTTCTACTTGGCACAAACACTAATTAAAAGATAAAACCACATCTAAACAGAAAGTAGATGGATTATTTATTCCTAAACAGAAGCAAAAACAAAAAACACAAAATAAAATTGGGTTGCCTCCCAACAAGCGCTATCGTTTAACGCCCTTAGCTAGGTATAAAAGCAAGGATAGATCTAAGTCTAGCCATCTTTGGTAGGCAATCCATAAGTGGCTCTCATGATAGATTCATATGGTAATTTTATTTTCTTTCTAGGGAAGTGTTCCATACCCTTTCTCAAGGGAAATCGGAATCTAATATTCCCTTCCTTCATATCAATAATCGCACCAATCGTTCTAAGGAAAGGTCTACCAAGAATAATAGGACATGAAGGATTGCAATCTATATCAAGAACGATAAAATCTACGGGCACATAATTCCTATTTTCAACAATAATAACATCATTAATTCTTCCCATAGGCTTTTTAATAGTGGAATCCGCAATATGCAAGTTTAGAGAGCAATCTTCAAAGTCACGGAAATCTAGGAAATCACACGAAGTTTTGGGAATAGTGGAGACACTAGCACCCAAATCACACAAAGCATGAAACTCATAAGCTTTAATTTTAATTTTGATAGTACGTTCCCACTCATCATAGATTTTTCTAGGGATAGAAACTTTCAACTCAAGTTTTTCTTCATAAGATTGCATCAAAGCATCAACAATTTGTTCGGTAAAGGCCTTATTTTGACTATAAGCATGAGTAGAATCTAGCACGGATTGCAACTAGGAAATACAACCAATCAAAGAGCAATTTTCATAATTAAATTCCTTGAGATCCAAAATAGTGGGTTTAGCAACATCAAGATTTTTATTTCTTTCAATCCCACTTTCATCAATTTCATCATCAAGATCTAGAAACTCCGAATTCTTAGAACGCCTTCTAGGTAAAGTAAGATCATATTCAGTTTCATCAAGATTCATATTGCAAAACAAAGATTTAATAGGGGACACATCAATAACTTCTAGATCTTCATCTTGATTTTCATAGGAATTTGGTTTAGCGGCCATCTTATTAACTAAGGTTGCTTGCATATCCGAAATTTCAACGGTCATCATTTCAAGACAAGCAATTTGAGCTCTTATACCATCGAATTCTTTAGACATATCATCGAGTTCTTTATTCATAAAACTCATGAAACCTTTTTTTTCTTTAAGCTCGTTTCTAAAGAAATTATTATGCTCGAATTGCAAAACCATAAACTTTCTGACATTACTTTCGATCTCCTATAGCTTTTTAAGGTGAAGATCACCATACTTAGGGACAGCCATTGTGACAAGTAAGTAGACTAACACACGAGCAAACAGAAAGGCAATGGGAAAAAGAGGAGGATATTGGGAAAAAGAGGGCGAATAAAACGGCAAGGGTGAAGTGGGGGAGAGGAAAACGGGAGGCAAATAATGTAATTCGACAGATAGGGATAGGGATGGGTACTTGGTATGGTTGACTTTTGTGCAAACTCCCCGGCAACGGCCCCAGAAATTCTTCTTGCTACCTCTTGAGCACTGCGTTGGATTTCCCCGAAGAGGAGAGGATGATGCAGTAAAGTAGCGTAAGTATTTCCCTCAGTTTTTGAGAACCATGGTATCAATCCAGTAGGAGATCATGCATGAGTCCCTCGTACGTACACAAAATGATAGCTACTTGCAACCAACGCGATTAGGGGTTTTCAATCCCTTCATGGTCACTTACGAGGGTGAGATCTGATAGAGATGATAAATAATATTTTTGGTATTTTTGATATAGAGATGCAAAGTAAAAATTAAAAGGCGTAGTAAAAACAAAGCAAGTAATAAAGTAATGGAGATTGATATGATGAGAATAGACCCGGGGGCCATAGGTTTCACTAGTGGCTTCTCTCAAGAGCATAAGTATTCTACGGTGGGTGAAAAAATTACTGTTGAGCAATTGATAGAAAAGCGAATAATTATGAGATTATCTAGGTATGATCATGTATATAGGCATCACGTCCGAGACAAGTAGATCGAAACGATTCTGCATCTACTACTATTACTCCACTCATCGACCGCTATCCAGCATGCATCTAGAGTATTAAGTTAAAAACAGAGTAATGCCTTAAGCAAGATGACATGATGTAGAGGGATAAATTCATGCAATATGATATAAACACCATCTTGTTATCCTCGTTGGCAACAATACAATACGTGCCTTGCAACCCTTTCTTTCACTAGGTAAGGACACTGCAAGATTGAACCCAAAGCTAAACCTTCTCCCATTCCAAGAACTACCAATCTAGTTGGCCAAACCAAATGGATAATTCGAAGAGACTTGCAAATATGACTCAATCATACATAAAAGAATTCAGAGAAGAATCAAATATTACTCATAGAGAAGCTGGATCATAAACCCACAATTCATCGGTCTCAACAAACACACCACACAAAGAAGATTACATCCAATAGATCTCCACAAGAGAGGGGGAGAACATTGTATTGAGATCCAAAAAGAGAGAATAAGACATCTAGCTACTAGCTATGGACCCGAAGGTCTGAAGTAAACTACTCACACTTCATCGGAGAGGCTATGGTGTTGATGTAGAAGCCCTCCGTGGTAGATGCCCTCTCGGGCGGAGCTCTGGAACAGGCCCCAAGATGGGATCTCGCGGATACAGAAAGTTGCGGTGGTGGAATTAGGTTTTTGGCTTCGTATTTGATCTGACGGGGGTACGTAGGTATATATAGGAGGAAGGAGTACGTCGGTGGAGCAACAGGGGGACCACGAGGCAGGGGGCGCGCCTAGGGGGGCGCGCCCTCCACCCTCTTGACCGCCTCTGGCACTTCTTGGAGTCGGGTCCAAGTCTCCTGGATCGCGTTCGTTGAGAATATCACGTTCCCGAAGGTTTCATTCCATTTGGACTCAGTTTGATATTCTGTTTCTTCGAAATACTGAAATAGGCAAAAAACAGCAATTCTGGGCTGGGCCTCCAGTTAATAGGTTAGTCCCAAAAATAATGTAAAAGTGGAAAATAAAGCCCAATATAGTCCAAAACAATAGATAAAGTAGCATGGAGCAATCAAAAATTATAGATACGTTGGAGACGTATCACACGCTCGGACGAAAGTGGTCTCTGCGTGGATCGTGACATCAAGCCACCTACGCACTAACAAGGATGTCTGGCGTGTAGTCCCTAGTAAACTGAGGTGTTACCATGGCTCGGTTTGGTTCTAGGTGTAGTAGAAGTAAATTGGTGATGAGGTTGAGTTACTGGATAGAAACTTTGGGGAGTTACTGTGGTCAAACCATAGGGATTCAAGGGCTGAGCTTTGGGGTCTTACTGTCTCTTACTAAGGTAAATAAGCTCAGGGAAAACCAGCTACATTGGAGCTAGTAAAAAGGTAGTTGCTGTAGAACCTACCATTTTAGACCAGAAGTGATTTAATTTTCTGTAGCCAAAATATTCCAAAGAGTGGTGAAATATTTTTCCTCAGAAATGTGCCCTAGGGTCCAAAGAATATTTGGGATTTTTCTCAGGATTTTTGGGGCAAGAAAAATCAGGGTTGCTTTGGAGCTCAATGAGTTAGCTAGGGTTTTGGAGGCCAAAATGAATATTTTTCATTTAAGAAAAATATTCCAAGCAATATTGTTGGGTTGGCCAGGGGTGAAATGATGGCTTTGAGGAGGAGAGGGAACACTTGGGTGAAAATCAAGGGATACCCAAGTGGTTAAGTCCAAATGAAATGATTCAAAACTCCAAACCCAAAATCAACTCAGCTGAAAATCAACCAAAGAAAACAGGGCAAAAACCAGGCTATCACAAACCTCCCCCACTTAGAATGAATCTCGTCCTCGAGATTTGGTTGCTTGGGAAAACCATTCTGGATAACATGCCCTTAGAAATTCTTCTGATTCCTAGGTTGATTCTGACTCGGTATGATGTATCCATGGAACCTTGTAAAACTTTCGTGATTTACTGCGAGTGACCCTTTCCATCTGATCCAAAATTTTCATTGGCCTCACTTCGTAGGTCAAGTCCTTTGCTAGATCTATCTCTGCCAAATCGGTCTTTTTCTCGGGTGGTGAGATGCACCGTCGTAGTTGGGAAACGTGGAACACGTTTTGCACGTCTGACAGTTCAGGGGGCAGTTCCAACTGATATGCCACAGCGCCTACTCGTGTCATGACGGGAAATAGACCAATAAACCTGGGTGCCAATTTTCCATGAGTTTGGAACCTTCTTATTCCTTTCATGGGCGTGACTCGAAGGTAGACATGTTCTTCGGGTTCAAAACTGATCTGCCGATGCTTTGCATCGTAATAACTTTTCTGTCATGACTTGGTCAGTTCTAATCTATCTCGAATTTCCTTGACTTGCTTTTCGGCTTCCAGTATGAGATCTATTCTGAAAATACAGCTATCTCCGGTTTGAGACCAATTTAATGGAGTGTGGCACTTCCGGCCATATGAGGCTTCATATGGTGACATCTTTAAACTGGTCTGGAACCCATTGTTATACGAAAACTCAGCATACGGCAAGCAGTCTTTCCGTTGGGATCCTTGGGCCAAAACACATGCTCGGAGCATATCTTCGAGTATCTGATTTACTCTTTCTGTTTGCCCAACCGTCTGAGGATGATAAGCAGTACTGTATTTTAACTCTGTCCCGAGGGCCTGATGGAGATAGGACCAGAAAGCAGAGGTGAAAAGCAAACCTCGGTCAAAAGTGATGGTTCGGGGAACTCCATGCAAACTGACAATCCGAGATACATACAGTCAGGCAAGTTCATCTGCTCGGTATGAGGTTTTGACTGGGAGGAAGTGGGCTACCTTGGTTAATGTATCCACTATGACCCAGATTGCATTATTGCCTCGTCGGGTCCTGGGTAGTCCTGTGATGAAATCCATATAGACATCATCCCATTTCCATTGTGACACGGGCAGTGGTTGGAGAAGTCCGGCTGGTTTCTGAAGTCCTGCCTTAACTTTGTTGCATATGTCGCAACAGGCCACGAAATACGCAATGTCTTTCTTCATTCCATCCCACCAGAATATTTTTCGAAGGTCTTCGTACATTTTTGTACCTCCCGGGTGGATTGCATACGAGGATTCATGGGCTTCTGATAAAATTTTCTGCTTTAGGTCAGCTTGATTAGGCACACAAATCCTTCCCCTGAATCAGAGGGTACCGCACTGATCCTTCGAGAAATCGGATGACTTGATGCGTTTCTGCAGATTGGCACCTCCTGACTGGGCCTTACGGATTTCTTCCTCAAGAGTAGGGGTAACCGTCAGGATATTGGCAAGGCCAGCCTCAACTATGACCAGGTTGAGTTGAGCAATATCTTCTTTAAGTTCGGAAGGCAACGATTCCAACATGACGTTTAAACTGATGGGCTTTCGACTGAGTGCATCGGCAACCACGTTGGCCTTACCCGGATGATAATCTATTCCAGGATCATAATCCTTGACCAACTCAAGCCATCTTCGTTGATGGAGATTTAAATCCGGCTGAGTAAATATATATTTGGGATTTTTGTGATCGGTAAAAATTTGGCACCTTTTTCCAATGAGGTAGTGTCTCCACATTTTTAAAGCATGGACTACCGTGGCCAATTCCAAATCATGAGTGGGATAATTTCTGTCGTGGGGTCGTAGCTGCCGTGAGGCATAAGCTACTACCTTACCATCTTGCACAAGCACGCATCCAAGTCCTTGCCGGGAAGCGTCACAGTATACGTCAAAGCTGCGGTAGATATCTGGAATTTGGCACCTTTTTCCAATGAGGTAGTGTCTCCACATTTTTGAAGCATGGACTACCGCGGTCAATTCCAAATCATGAGTGGGGTAATTTCCTTCGTGGGGTCGTAGTTGCCGTGAGGCATAAGCTACTACCTTACCATCTTGCATAAGCACGCATCCAAGTCCTTGTAGGGAACCGTCGCAGTATACGTCAAAGTTGTGGTAGATATCTGGAAGTGTTAATACTGGCGCAATTGTCAAGCATTTCTTTAACTCGGTGAAACTTTTCTCACAGCCTGAAGTCCATTCAAACTTCTTATCCTTTTTGAGCAGCTCCGCAATCTTGAACCCTTCAATGAAACGACAGTAGTATCCAGCTAATCCAAGAAAACTCCGAATCTCAGATACGGTGGCGGATGGCAACCAGTCGAGCACATCTTTTACTTTGCTTGGGTCCACGGCTATACCTTCAGCGGATAGCACATGCCCGAGGAATCCAACTTGCTTGAGCCAAAACTCGCATTTACTGAAATTGGCGTATAACTACACAGTGTGGAGGTGTCCTTTATGCTCTTTTTCACTTCTTGAGTAAATAAGTATATCATCGATGAAGACGACCACAAACTTATCGAGGAAATCCATGAATACTTTATTCATCATGTGCATGAAAAAGGCGGGGGCGTTGGTGAGGCCGAAGGACATGACGGTATATTCATAGAGACCGTAGCGAGTGGTGAACGCGGTCTTGGGAATATCCTCCTTTTTAATTTTGAGCTGGTAATATCCAGTCCGCAAATCAATCTTTGAGAATACCTTGGATCCACTAAGCTGATGAAACAAATCATCAATTCTTGGCAGAGAGTATTTGTTTTTGATCGTGACATCATTCAACTGCCGGTAGTCCACGCACATACGAAGGCTGCCATCTTTCTTGTCCACAAAAATAGCAGGTGATCCCCATGGCAAGGAACTGGGGCGGATGTATCCTTTTTGGAGCATTTCATCAAGCTGTTTCTTTAGCTCCACCAATTCAGATGACAGCATTCGATAATATTTCTTGTGTATTGGTGTGGTTCTGGGCACAAGTTCTATTGCATACTCAAGCTCTCGGTCAGGTGGCATGCCTGGAAGTTCTTCTTGGAATACATCAGGAAACTCACTGACCACCAGAATTAATTCGATTTCTGCTATTGCTATAAAAACCATTTCCTTGGAGGGTAAGCTTCTACGAGCAATAAACTTGGTAGCTTGCCCATCTTTTCCGATCAAGTTGACTTCTCGTGTCGCACAATTTATGCATACTTGGTACTAAGTCAGCCAATTCATACCCAAAATAACACCCAATTTATCAGACTCAATAAGTATCAAAGATGTTGGGAAATGGATTCTGTTGATACTGACTTCCAGATTGCGGCAGAACAGATTGCTTTGAATAAGAGATCCCGGGGTTTCTACCAGCATATTCTTGCCCAAAAGTGAACAAGGGCATTTGTTTTGGGCAACAAAACTCCGAGAAATAAAAGGGTGGGAAGCCCCAGAGTCAAATAAAATTACTGCAGGTATGTTATTAACAGGGAACATACCAATGATGACTTCGGGATTTTCTTGGGCTTCGTCGACTGAAATGTGATGAACGTATCCTGTGACGTCGTGCTGACTTGGACCGGCTTCCAGATAATGGATTTGGGGCTTGAACGTAGCATTGGTCCGGTTGTTCTAGGGACACTGTTTGGCGTAATCTCCGGTTTGTCAGCAACTATAACTGGAATTGTTGCGCAATCGATTTTCCATAACTGGGTTGAGAACGTCATTCTTGACTTGGGTGGCGGTCTTGTTAGCATTTTTTTGCCAACTAGGCTGGTATGCCACCGGAGTTGGCTGCCAGGTACGAACCTTCTGCACTGGTTGTATTTCCTTCTTAGGCTCAAACTTGCGCTTGTGATCATTATGGGCATACTTAATATCTGACACGAGCTTGTGTTCCCTTTCAGCAATGAAAGCCTTGTTCACCAGGGTTTGGAAATCTGGAAAATCAAACACACTAAGAGCACAGCGAAGTTGCGGGTTTAATCCACCAAGAAATCGGTCTATCTTCCTTTCTTCAGTGGACATGTCATATTGAGAGTAACATGACAGGTGATTGAATTTTTGCAAATATTCTCCCACTGACTGACTTCCTTGGAGGAGCGCAAGAAATTCATGCTGCTTAGTCTTCATAATTCCCGCCGGGATGTGATATTTCCGGAATTGTTCCTTGAATCTTGACAAGGTAATTGCTTCATTCTCAGTCCCTATGGCTTTCTCATTTCCCCACCATATAGCAGCAGCGCCTTCCAGATAATGTGTTACAAATGGAACTTTATCCTCTTCGTCAATTCGGGAAACCTCAAGTTTCTTTTCCATAGTTCTCAACCAATCATCTGCATCCAAGGGATCAATGGCCTGACTGAAACTGGGAGGCTTAGTTCTCTGAAAACCAGATAGCTTGGAGTGAGGGGCGAGCTGATTTCCATTCTGTCCAACCATTGCTTGAATACTTCTGAATATTTCCATTAGATCATTGTTTCGTTGTTCCTCGAACATATGCATAATTTGCTTGGTGGAGGGCATATTTGGCAGTGGAGGCAGTGGTGGAACGTACGGCTCAGGTGATTGTCCTGCCTATCATGCGGAACGCCGAATAGGGGAACCCTCACGAATGTTGCTACTGCAGCCTCCCCGCGTCATCCTAATATGATTTTCCCAAGTCAACGCAACCGTGATGAGAAGCATTCAACAAAAACTGGGGAGAAGCCAGCAACAAAACCAAGTGAAACCGAAAAGACGAAGAAAATACGACGAATAAAATAAAGTCCAACATAATTATGCATAGACTCATCCATGAAAGATAACAACATGCCAGGTCCAACTACTCTCATACATGAAATGAAACACCATAACTCGTACGACTACATCCGTACTCCATCCCGATGACTGAGAATACTCAAAAGCTCTACTACCCGGCTGGCACTGCGGGGTCCTCTCCTGAAGCGGACTCGGATCCAGAACTGACGGGGTTAACAGAGACCTCCGGGTTAAAAGTGACATGACGATGCTGCCTCGAGGGCTCTCCCTCTGGGGCAGGTGGAGGGTGGACCATCGGGGCTGCAGGAGTGGCGAGGAGTGAAACCCACTCGGCCGGAGCACTAGGTAGACTCACAGTCGCGGTGCCCGAGCTACTCGGGGAGTAACAGGAGAAACATGGGTTCTAGAACTGGCAGGAACATAGGGAATAAATCTTACAGATGGAGAAGTAGTGGCGGAGCGAGCAGAGACTAAAGTAGAGGCTAAAGCAGTACGTGTATGACTCAGCTCACGAGCCAGCTCGTAGTTCAGAAGATAGCTAGCAGTGATTTAGCGAGAAAGGTGGCTAGCTACACTATCAGACTCTGGATCAATGATAGGTAAATGAACACGGCCATTATCGTGGAGAGAAGGGTAGTAATGGAAACCTGGGTGATTCTGCATCCATACCTCGTTGTAGCGGAGCTCAACAAGTACCTCGAATGCAGCAAACTGGAGAGCCTGAGAAGCAGAAGAAGCGTAGCCGCTATGAGAGGTATGGGTGTAAGAGCTGGAATCGGACCTGGTGCGCAGAGTAACCACGGCGTGATACTCATACACTGAGTCAGCTAGGCGCTCCCAATACACACGATAGGCTGGATCGTCTCCGTGAGGGTACAGCCGACGCCACACGTTACGAAGGAGATGCGGCGACATTTACGGCATCAGCTGCAACTGGCACGGATACAGCACCGGAGCCATCTACACTCACAACCATTAGCAGGTTAGCATAGAAAAATATAATCAGTGCAAGCAATGCAACAACCAGCTACAGTTATTACAGACACTCAGCTACAAATCGTATCTAGCGTCAAGTTATCTCGGCTTAGTCTAGCGTGGCCTACAATCAGCGCGGCTCTGATACCAAGAGTTGTGGCACCGTGGCTCAGAGCGACCGGTTTACCTTGCATTGCCAGCCCAGAGACCTTGTCTTCTGGCAACACACGACAACATGGTACAGAAAACAACTGCTTTTTTCATGTTAGCGGAGCATAGCTCATATTACAACAGTTAGCGAGGCCAAGCGGCACACACGGTGCAGCTGAACAATATGTACATTATTTAGTGAACATAAAGGGGCCTCGATCATGACAACTACTCGGCAGCGGAACAATGTCATAAGGGGACTCCATAGCACAAGGACACCAACGTGGACACGGTCTAGACTCGGACAACACTCCTTTCCAATGGGAGTTTCCTGAAATCTGGCATGACACGCCAGGTCAGTACATTGAATGTACTAGCATGCTCACAATAAGCATAAGCATGATGACAAACAATATCATGTTATTTAACCAATTAAACAACAATGCAACCATATATATATCCAACATGCTACGATTATGCTCGGCAGGTACTCATTCTCCTGACTGGCTTACCAGACGTGACCAACAGACATGATAATACCAAAAACACACTCATGATCCTTACGACGATCAAAACCTGACCAACTCGTGGCCCGTGATCCTTACGGCGATCACAACCCGACCAACTCGTGGCCAACTCAACACGATGGCCTCTCTGCCATCCTTAGTGCAATTTAGTGTGCATATTTATTAAGTGTTGACCCATGGTGTACCCTACTTTCAAGCGTGTCTGTAACCGTGGACTCGGCTATCAATAGATTAAACACTCTGCAGAGGTTAATACACTGTATCCACACTACGGAACCCATGGCCTCGCACTCCCATTCGGGTGGACCAACGGTGTTTCGACGAAACCATTTCATTGTCAGGACACTCTCCCGGCCCTTCCGACTCAGACCCCAACGGGCTAGTCCTGGGTGGCCCCGTGTCTACCTCCAGACACCTCGACCACCGTCATGGCCACGATCCACTCTGGGACCCAGTACCAAAATTAACTTAACAACGGGCTCACAAGGTTATGCTTGCCTACCGGGCCAGGGTATAGCACGCCCATAACCTTCCCTAGATGGAGGCACCAACCAGAGGCACGACAATGAAACGCATTAAGGCCGCCCCATACCGGCAAATGTGGTTGCATTGGGAAAGACTCGTTTCAGCGGCACCACGACCCCGTCAACGACATGTTCCAGTTGGATTATTAATCAAGTTCAACTTAATGTGAAAATAACCGGCGTCATACTGCCATACTATGCATCACTTAACATATGCATCACATAGCCATGCAAATAGCTGCATCAATCATGCTCCTACGGAGCCTTCAACAACACATGCTACCATTCTGGTTACAATCTCACTTTACTTATACCAGAACCATTTCTAGCATTCTCATCATTATTCATCATGCCAAACAATATTTAAACTACTCATCAAAACTCTATGACCATATTATTTATTTATTACTTGTAACTAAATTCTCCTTATCTTGTCAACAATATTTAGTTCAAACATTCTGAAGTTGAAGTATTTCAACACATCAAGCATATAACAGAATATATTTATGATATAACTAATTTAAATGCATCAATATTCATAAGTTCAAGTATGAAAATCATAAATATTGAAGTGGCACCATGAAAATGTCACTATGGCTTGCCTTAGTATTGATGAGGTTCACAAAGCTCCTGGTGATCTTCAAGACAAGCTTGCTCTGTGGAAAATATTCAAAACCACAAAAAGAAAATATCAAGAAACCTTCTGAAAATTGCCTGAAAATCCAGACAGCAAGGAAAAATCCCATCCTTTGCGTGCTGTTAGATTTTTGGACACAGAACACGATGCAAAAAGAATCAATGCATTTGGACTTTCAGGTAAAAAGTTGTGGCTGTTTGAATGCTACTGGAATTTAAATGAATTTGAAATAATAAACAAAGGGGGTGACATCGAAGGCGTAATCTCCCGGGGCGCCACCACTCATACTGCTTCGCGCGCGTAATGAGTGGCTGACTAGCAGGCCCCGCTAGTCAGGCCAGAGTGAGGGGAGAGGGAAACAGAGAGGCGCGGCGCTTCGCCGGAGCTCATGCCGGTGTTGAGACTTCTTGGAGGCGAACGAGAGGGGGGGACCGACGGAGAAGACGATTGCGCACCTGCCCGTACCCGTAGCATGGCTAACGGTGGCCGGACGGCATCGGATTTGACCTCTCCAGCAGCGACAGAGGGCGGAGGTTGTCGGAGTTGGAGAAGACGGCGGCTTGGGGCGGCTCCAGGGGCTCTAGCTAGGTGCGTTGGCTTCATGGAGGAGAGGCGGAGGCCCTAGCGGGGTCGCCTTTTCTTGGGAGGGCCCGGAGCTGCAGGAACGATTCAGAGGGGATCACCGGCGAGCTCGGCTCCGGGACGGCAGCCAGCGGCCTGCCCAGCCGGGCTGCGGCTTCTACTGGCTCTAGGAGAGAGTGAGAGTGGTTTGCGATGCTCCAGGAGGCTGCGGAGAGGGGCTTTTATAGGCGGGGCGGCGAGGAGGGCTCGGGCTCCGCCGGAGGACACCTGTCCCCGGCGCCCGGCGATGAATGGTGCCAGAGAGCAATGGAGAAGGCGACGGAGGTCACGCAACAACTATACGTGGGCGCGGACGAGCACGGGAACGAGTGGAAAAGAGACGAACACAGTGCATGTGCACTGTGCCGTTGGCCGGACCGTGCCCGTGCTCGCTGCGGTGAGCTCCGGTGTCAGCGAGCTACAGGGTGGAGTTATGGAGGTGGAGACGAGGATGGTGGCGAGGGGGAGACACGCTCTGGCTGGCCGAGCAGCGAGCATGCGCTCAATAGAGGCGCTGGCGACGCGCAGAGTGCGCGTTTGGCATGCCAGCACGCTGGGACGAACGCGGTCACCACGTGGACCGTGACATCAGGCCACCTACGCACTAACAAGGCATGTAGTCCTTAGTAAACTGAGGTGTTAACATGGCTCAGTTTGGTTCCAGGTGCAGTAGAAGTAAAATGGTGATGAGGTTAAGTTACTGGACACAAACTTTGGGGAGTTATTGTGGTCAAACCACAGGGATTCAAGGGTTGAGCTTTGGGGTTTTACTGTCTCTTACTAAGGTAAATAAGCTCAGGGAAAACCAGCTACATTGGAGCTAGTAAAAAGGTAGTTGCTGTAGAACCTACCATTTAAGCCCAGAAGTGATTTAATTTTCTGTATCCAAAATATTCCAAAGAGTGGTGAAATATTTTTGCTCAAAAATGTGCCCTAGGGTCCAAAGAATATTTGGGATTTTTCTCAGGATTTTTGGGGCAAGAAAAATCATGATTGCTTTGGAGCTCAATGAGTTAGCTAGGGTTTTGAAGGCCACAATGAATATTTTTCATTTAAGAAATGAAAAATATTCCAAGCAATATTGTTGGGTTGGCCAGGGGTGAAATGATGGCTTTGAGGAGGAGAGGGAACACTTGGGTGAAAATCAAGGGATACCCAACTGGTTAAGTCCAAATGAATTGATTCAAAACTCCAAACCCAAAATCAACTCAGCTGAAAACCAAGCAAAGAAAAGAGGGCTGACACAAAGATTGAACCCAAAGCAAAGCACTTCTCCCATTGCAAGAAAGATCAATCTAGTAGGCCAAACCAAACTGATAATTCGAAGAGACTTGCAAAGATAACTTAATCACACTTAAAAGAATTCAGAGGAGATTCAAATATTTCTCATAGATAAACTTGATCATAAACCCACAATTCATCGGATCTCGACAAACACACCACAAAAAGAGTTACATCGAATAGATCTCCAAGAAGATCGAGGAGAACTTTGTATTAAGATTCAAAGAGAGAGAAGAAGCCATCTAGCTAATAACTATGGACCCGAAGGTCTGTGGTAAACTACTCACAACTCATCGGAGAGGCCTTGGAGATGATGTAGAGGCCCTCCATGGTCGATTCCCCCTCCGACGGAGCACCGGAGAAGGCTCCAAGATGGGATCTCACAGATACAGAAGGTTGTGGCGGTGGAAATAGTTTTTCGTGGTGCTCCTGGATGTTTTCGAGGTACGTGGATATATATAGGAGGAAGAAGTAGGTCGGTGAGGATAGTCGAGGGGCCCACGAGGGTGGGGGGCGCGCCGGTCACCCTTGTGGCCGCCTCCTCTGTTGCTTGACGTCCACTCCAAGTCCCATGGATCACGTTTGTTCCAAAAAGATCGCTGTCGAAGGTTTCATTCGGTTTGGACTCTGTTTGATATTCCTTTTTTAGAAACACTGAGATAGGCAAAAAAACAGCAATTCGGGCTGGGCCTCCGGTTAGTAGGTTAGTCCCAAAAATGATATAAAAGTGTAAAGTAAAGCCCATAAACATCCAAAAAGTGTAATATAATAGCATGGAATAATCAAAAATTATAGATACATTGGAGACGTATCATCTTTCTCTATAGGAATTGAGATGCATGTCATCTAACTTCCTATGATTTTCATATTCCTACAAAATTCCTATCCTATGAACGAAAGGAGGCCTCTGTTGGAGTAACTACTGTAGCTAGCAGTACTTCTGGTACAGTAGTTTTCTTCAAGAAGCGGAATTCAACGAACTCATAGTGGTTCCTTCGTATGAGCAAATTCAAAGTGGGAAAGTGGGCCTGTGATTTGACGGTGCGGCGACCGGGGTGACTCTCCCTTGGAGTTCTGCGTGCATGGCAAGTGGACCAAGATGGTCGATGTCCCACATGTTGGCGAACGGAAGTATTCTTTCCGATATCGAGGAGCAAGGAAACCACGTGGTATAGTATCACTGCTGATTGGTTCTCAAAAAATAGTATCACTACTGATTTATAATTATTTTTTATTTCTGATGAATGCTAGCGTTTCAACTCTTACGACGAAGAGTGCCAAACACGGCACGTGCTGGATGTCCCACACGTCAGCGAAAGGAGTGGGACATGAACAACGTGGTAGAGCCCAGCGCAAAAAAACAACGAGGTAGAGCGTCTCCACTTCTTCGACTTCCGGGTCGGATACCACATGTAGTAGTACTTAGTGGTATGAATGATACAAAGTGCGACCTGGAGAGAAAGACACGTCTAGTTGGAAGGTCTCGAGGCATATTTTGTTCAACTGGTTCAACAGGTTCAACTGATACAAAGTGCGTAAACCGATGCCACCCACCGTGTATATTGTTCAACTGGTTCGGGTGCCGCCAGGCTGCGATGAGTTGTTACTTCCAATTCGACCCGCCGGGGCCGACTAAGATGATCTGATGACCCTCAGCGCCTGCCTAAGCTGGCCCCTGCTTTGGCCGAAGAGCCAGATTCGTTTGGGGGCGGGGGACACCACCCCACAGACAAGACCGCCAGTCATGCCGGCGCCGCGCCATGGCAAGAACGTCGCAATGCTACCGCACATGCCGGACATCCCTATGGCACAGGATCCGGCCATGCATATGGCACAGGACGACAACGACGACGACAACGACGACGGTACATTTACCAACCTTGATAAGTACTTTGCCGAACATGGGTACGGTGACGAGTTCGGCGGGCCTCCTTCTCAAGAACCCAACCAAGACGACCGCGATCTAGATGGTACGGCGGAGAAAACCAATTGCAACAGGCGTCGTCTGGCGTTCAGTTCTCAGGAGATGCCTCCAGCTCCCGCCTTCACCGAGCCTCAAATAGCTGAGGTGCGAAATATTATCAGCCCCAACAGGCTCAAGAAGGTGGTCTGTGAGCAGAACTCGGTCCCATTACAGCAGATCAAGAAGAAGGGACGGAAACGAAAGACTAACAAGGGCGTCGGTGCGAGCCAGCCAACACCGAGTACGACCCGTGCTCAGGACGGGCCACCTTCACCTCAGGATATCTCGAGGAGGGTGCATGTGGCGGGTAGGGCGATGCTACCGAAAAATATGCTCAATGCTGCAACCGGTGCTATGCGGAGTCTGCATGACAGCGTTCTTTCCTTGGAGAAGATGCGTCTCTCCCAAAATGATGTGGCATACCCGGTTTTCATGGCCAAGGTGCCAGAGGGCAAGGGCTTTGTGGATGGCGCCATCGGGGGTACGATCGTCCTGCGGTTTGATGACATCTTTGCTATGTTTAATCTTCATCCGTTGCACTACACCTTCGTTCGGCTGTTTTCGCTGAGTATGGAGATGCGGATCATTCGAGACAAGACCCTAGAGATCATGATAGTCGACCCCTTCTACATGCGTGCCAAGATCTTGGGCAGCACTGGGGACCGACAAGTCGCAAGTTCACACCTCGAAGGAGTCATTCTGGCAAACCCAGATAAGGATAACTTCCTCGTGCCTTACTTTCCCGAGTAAGTCATCCCCTCACCACCCCGTAACATATGATTTCTTAGATTTCAATCGTTCTTTTTTTTCTAACATTCCATGTTCTGTGCAGTGACACACATTGCACACTCATCCTCTTAGGCCCGAAATATTCCACGGCCATGTATTTCGACCCGGACCGTGACTCCAAGATAGACTACACAAATATCAAGAAAGTTCTTGATGATGCTCTCCCCGGCTACGCCACATCTGGAGGCACCTTTAAGAGGCCAGTTCGTAGGTCAGGCAGGCACGTGTTCACCCACAATACGATGTTCCCTTGCGTCAAGCAGCCACCTAGCGGTCAGAAGGATGCCTACTATGCCCTCCATCACATGAGGGCGATCATACGAGACCATAATCACTTTCTGCTACCAAATAATGTCAAAGATTGGGCCGCAAGCTTGGCGGCAATCTAGGACGCGGACCTCCGACAAGAATTCTTTCGCATCTAGTCGGAGTTTGCAGAAATCATCCATCAAGATGTCCTTTGTACCTCGGGGAAGTTCTACCTCAGAGAGCAACCGTCCAATAGTGAGATAGACACAACACTTCAAATGCAGGCTCACAACGCCCGCGACTTCATGACCATCACAAAAGATGGCGGCTTCATCCACGCTCCGGTCCCATGAGTCGAGTCGAAAGTAGTGATGTTATTTGTAGTTCTGAAACATCGATTAGCTCATGTTGTCATTAAACTTTAGTGAACTTGTATGTCTCTTTGGTTTGGACAGTCATTCAACTTAGATGTAATCGATGCTATTTATTAGTAGGACCATGAATCGTGCTATTAATGTCTTGCTTTTCTCTTCCGGTCCTTTTGTTGCATACTTATATATTGCTTATGTATTGTCTGTTGTTTGGCTTGTGCATAGAGATTCCATCATATGTCGTGTACAAGGGTAAGGTTCCTGGAGTCTACGACGACTAGGAGGAGTGTTGGAGACAGGTTCACCGTTTCAGCTGTAACAGTTACAAAGGGTACACCATTAGGGCGGAGGCGGAATCTAGATACGCCCGCTATCTAGCGGGAGAGAGGAGGGAGCATTGGAGGAACCGGTTGAAGACCAGTTTCATCGCGATGATGCTCATCGTGATGACCACAACTCTCTTCTATGTGATGGTAGTTTAGATGATCGATATCGACTTGTCATGTGAAGACAAACTCACTACTCGCGGTCTCGAGATTTGTAATGTTCTATCTTTGTTCGGTCTTTTGAATTCAGAGACTAATATGATGAATTGTATTCAGAGACTAATCTTCTATTGTATTTGATGAATCTGCTGCTGTGTGGTGTTGTTTAAATTTTGTTCAATAATATATTTTGTAACCTGTGAAAATATCAGCAAAGAAAAAAAATTCCTAATATTCATACTAGTGGCGCACCACACAAGACACTAATGGCACACTGTGATAATCACACTAATGGCGCATCACCCACTGGTGCGCCATTAGTATGCCAAAGCACATGGGTACATATGGCCCCCAGGGAGGCATTCTAATGGCGCACTGTGGGCTATACTAATGGCGCACTGCGTGGTGCGCCATTAGAACACCAGATACTAATGGCGCACCAGTGGTGCGCCATTAGAATTTAACTCTAATGGCATGATGCTAGTGGCGCACCAGTAGTGCGCCATTAGTAGGCAAAACTGGTGCGCCACTAGCATGCCTTTTCCTAGTAGTGCGGCTGCGGGATGTACAACCGGCGTCGCCGCTGGCGGGAGCCTCATCTTCTTGGCGCTGGGGCCATCTGACTCCATTTTCCTTGTGGGCGTCGCGCCGAGCTCGCGGGTTTGAGCAGAGTAGCCAGAGACGAGCCTAGTGGTAGTGCGAGTGGGGAAGGAGGGTTGGGGATTTCTGTAGGAGTGGAATAAGAGGAGCAGGCGTTTTCTATACGAGTGAGGAAGAAGGTGAGCAGTGCTTTCCGGACGAGTGAGTAAGATTGGGGAGCGGGGGGAATTGGAGGGGAGATGGAAGCGAGAGAGTGAGTTGTTCGTGTATATAAGGCCCGCTGCACTAACTACTCGCTTTTTCCCAAGAACCTCTCTCTTCTTTTGCGTTGCTGCATTGGAGTTGGCGCATGGACTTGGCTGCAGGATGCATGTGCCCGCCGGCCACTGCATGCGCCTGGTTTGTTACCAGGCCTATTTAATAGGATGGTTATGGAGTAAATTATGGAGATTTATTTTCTCATTGTGCATCCACCAAATTAGAGGATGAGGTACTGGATGCAGACACTCACATTAAACTAACATTCAAAAGAACAAAAGTTCAGCATGTCTATGCATCTCAATGATTCACCATACTATAACCAATACAAAGCTGTGAGAAGGTGAGGAAATAAAGAAAATCGGTCGATGCTTCTCTGAGCAAAGGGCCTCCCTACGCACGCATTAATTTCCTGGGCATGCTTGTTTCTTCTCAATGTTGCGAGCACTTTGAGCATGTTGGCAACTCCACAGCTAGCTAGCTGCCTCATCTTGCAATTGATGATGACACATTTGTAGCAAACACATGAGGCAATAGACATGACTCAACATGGGTCCATATTGTGCAGTTCCCCTGAAATCATATTCATTATCCTGAATCTGAAAAGATAGGAAAACAGTAGCTATACTTAAACGGTGTTGCAAAATAGTAGCACAATCAATAGCTTGGCATGACAAAACACGATCATTTTGACGAAGGGGATACTGACTTGCCTGAGGAAGATTATATATAATTTCATAAGTCCTTGGTTGATTTCCACCTTCGGCTGCACTGCTTGTTTGCTCCTCCACACATGACAGGATCGTTCCGCACTGCATTCAGCAATCAACGTACGAATAAGCTAATTTCATCTTGCGGTGGTCATTGTACCTAGTTACGAATGTAGGAATACCTGGAGCACCATGAGGTTAGCTAACAGCAGGTAGATGCAGCGATATAAATTTTGTGCGGTGCTACCAAAATTGAGGTTTGTATCCCTTCTCGTTATGAGAATTCTTCTTGAAGTTGGTTGAATGTCACGGCTTGTTCTTTGCATCAAACTTGCCTTTCCCCTGAGATTTGTTATTGTTATTTTGGGGCTGGTTGGGCTGGAAGTTCTTCTCGTGTACTATGTGGGCACTAGAAGCTCCCTCAGTGACCCAAGCACGTGTGTCTTTTTCTCTCGCCTTCTCCTCAAAATCAAGAGTGCTAATGAGATCCAAAACAGAAAACTCAGGTCTCTTGTTTTTCGGAGAAGTAGCAAAATCGTTCCACAAAGGTGGAAGCTTGGCAATGATGGTCCCAGCAACAAATTTCTCCGGCAACATACACTTAAAGTACTCAAGTTCCTTAGAGAGTGACTGTATCTCATGAGTCTGCTGAACAACAGAGCGCTCATAAGTCATCTTGTAGTCACAGAATTGCTCCATGACGTACAACTTGTTGCCAGCGCCCGAGGACCCAAACGTGGCCTCGAGCGCAGCCCACATGTCTTTGCCGCTGTCAAATGACATATATGAATCCACAATGGAATCATCAAGAACACTCAGCGGGGAGGCTTTGAAGAGGGTATCCATGTTCTGTAAAGCTTCCTGCTGTGTAGGATTAAGATCGCTCTCAGGCTTACCCTTAGTGGCGTCATAGCAGTAGTGAAGTACATGATCTGAAACCAATATACTGCTCTTGTGCGCCACCTTTTATATTGCACCCCCTTAAAAGTAGGAGGCTTTAAAAGCGCAGCAAAACCACTTGGAGTAAATTGCCTGTAATCAGGTTTTTGGATTGGATTGTTGAATATATGAGCAATTTAGTATGAGATTTAATACGAATCAGCAGTAAATAGATCATGACGACAATTGCAAACATCAAAGTAATGATGCAGACTAAACTAGGAGGACAGAATCACATACTGTATAGCGGGAGCAGAACCGATGTGGTTGATGTTCTCACTCATGTCGTTCATGAAGAGGTTACCGAGGTCGGGGAAGAAGGTTATCGTTGAGGAAGTCGTCACTGGCAGCAGTCACAGGAGTGTGCTTCCCAAAAACCTGATCGCCCCTCTCCCGTACAGGATCATGAAAGGCGGGGTTCGGAGGACTGCTGTCCCTTCTCGCGGTGCACGCCAGAAGGAGGGCTGGAGAAGAATTGCGTGACAGCGCTAAGATCTGGAACGGTGCGAAACCATACGATACAACGGCGGCTAGGGTAGAGCATGTCAGGTCGGTCGTGCGAGTATAATAGTAGGCCTCTGGCCCACAAAGCCCACGTCCAAGCCAATAATAGCTCAAAAAAAGTCAATAATAGCCCCACCAAGGTTTGTCTAAAAAACAGAGTTTTTAAGGCGTCCGTTAGTCCCTTTAGTATAAATACTATATCATTAATAATGGCCCCACCTTTTGTCTCACAACGTATGTTGGAGTACAACCAGCTACACGTTTACAATCCGCTTCGCTTCTCTCTCCTCTTCTCTCTCCTTCAACTAAGGCTATCCATAGTGGGAGTAACTTATGTAGTAACTTTAGACATCCCAAGACAATTTTGCTTATGGGGCAAGTATTTAATGAGGAAAGAGGTGCTTGTGGTAACATAATATGTTGCTGTAACATAGTGCTTCCTGAGGAAAAATGAGTATATGAGATAATAAATGAAGCAATCTATGATACTACTACTTCCCGAGGCAAAATGCTACTTTCCACTATGGAGGTAATAACTTACACTAGTGTCATATGCATGACACTAGTCTAAGTTACTCCCCACTGACCAGCCTAAGAACAAATACTATATTTAAATCCTTATAGCATGCTTATGTCATCTAATTGTAGTACTTGCTCTAAAGTTACTCTCCACTGTGTAGTCTGAAATGCCGGGCGTGCAGCGGGCGGTGCCCTCGGTTGGCGCGCCGCTTCAATAGTGGAAGCAGTGAGAGGCCGCGTCGCCCTGACTTGCCATCAATGTGGAGCGGTGGGCTCAGCTGGCGCCGGGCGGGAAGCGCACACGGGAGGGGGGAGGGGCTTTTGTTGGGCCAAGAAGGTGAGGAGCCAACTTGGGATCAGTCCGTACGGGGAAATATCATGTGCTCCCATACTCTGCATATGACAATAGTCTATGTTACTACTCCCTCCTTTCCGGTTTATAGAGATGTTTAGATTAACATAGTAATATGTTACAGTATAAGTTACTCCCCAGTATGACCAGCCTTGGCCTCTCCTAGTGCTCCACCATGTATAGCTGCTAAGCCTGCCACGTAGGCATAAAATATGATGTGGCACCAATAAACTAAGCACCTATGCATTAAAGACTTGAGTTACTAAGCCATTTAATGCACTTAGCACCTCATCTAAAGAGCATGGTTAATAGTATAGCCAGCTGCTAGCTATAAGCCAGTGCCATGTCATCTACAACCCATCTTATAGTCAACATGTACAATAGTAGATCAAAAGAGTGTGGCCCACCTTTCATTCTCACAAAGTGCCTAGGAGCACGTGCTAGAGCTGGCTCTTCACGAAGAGCCTGCTTACCCTTCTCTCTCCTCTTCTATTTCCTCCAACTAAGCAGAAATATACTACTCCCTCTGTTCCATGATATAAGGTGTATAGATTTTTGAGAAAAAATCCGAAATATAAGGTGTATTGTGCTGCACCACTCGTTTGGATAATGTTTTGTGGGATTTGTTTGCATTTCCTTATATCATGCAACCTCCTCTATTTTCTCATGTCAATTAGTCATGTGTGATGTCGCCCAAAACTTGTGAAATTTTCCCTTCATGTGTGTTCTTTAATTTCCATGCCAAAAACTATACACCCTATATTTAGGAATGGAGGGAGTAGTTTATTCCTTATAGCCCGCTGACTCAGCTCTATTGTACTTGCTCTAAGCACATCTAAGCACTTACTAGCACCCCCTTGAGCGTGGACCTTGACGGTGTACGTCACCTGTGTCTCATAATTTTCCTCGTCATCATGTGAGTCCTAGAAGATCTCACCCACATCATCATTAGCATGCAGCCACCTTGATAGACAACGTGCGCAGAAGGAGTAGAGGCGACTGGGGACGCACCACCACCACGTTGTGGGCACTCCGTATGTGCTCGTGTGCGTGCAGCGTGCGTGTTTTTTCCATCGGTGCTAGCTCTAAGGCCGAGGCTGCGGTCGTCTTCGTCTCCGACTAGTAGTTGAGCAACAACAACAAAGAGGTGTTGCAAGAGATGCGTATGCGCTGTTGCGTGCGAGCTTCGTCATAGCACGACAAACCGGACATCGCCGCTGATGGTGCACCCCTCCATGCAGCCGAGTGTGTGCGCATGCATGTGTTATTCACGTGCATTCTGCGGCCGAGCGTGTGTGCATGCACATCCTCTGTATGTGCGTTGTGTGCTCCATGCTGTGCTTGTATGTGCATGAGTTGGATCAGATGGAGTTAGTGCATTGGCTTGTGTACATGCGTGGCTGCATGCGTCCTGTACATGCGTGGATTGTTGCGTGGTTATCAATAATTCAATATAAACTACTCCCTCCGTTCCTAAATATAAATCTTTCTAGCCATTTGAAATAGACTACAACATACAGATGTATGTAGACATATTTTAGAGTGTATATTCACTCATTTTGTTTAGTATGTAGTCCCTTATTGAAATCTCTAAAAAAACTTATATTCGGGAACGGAGGGAGTATAAAACATCTTCAACTTAGCATCCTGATGTACCGTTTCTAGTGGTTAGCGAAAAGTTCATGTTCTTTTATTTGTTTATAGGTGGGCAGGCGGCAAAAAACAGGGGAAAACGCGCGAGGTTCCTTAGAGACGCTCCACCGCGAGGTTCCTTGCTCCTTCTCGATCGTCGGGAATCTATGCTCTTCAACTCTTTTCTTTTACGTGAGCTTTGTTCATCATTTTCCCAACACGCGAGACATCTAGCATCAAGGTGCACGTGTCATGCAAGAAAATGGAGATAATCAGACAAGCAGTGCGTAAGTGAGTCGTGCGGGGGGGAAAGCGGAGGGAAACCCATTTTCGTAAGTGAGTCGTGCACTTCGGTGGCACCTACGCAATATTTTTTCTCCTCGGTGGCACGTGAATAGTGCATGTACTCAACGATGGAGCACGGGATGGTAGCAATGACATGACATGGTCAACCCTTTTTTGGAGAGAGTACGTACTACTAGTAAAAAACTTTGATGTGTCCTGTCAACTCGCAGAACAAGGAGAAGCTGGATTACGCCTTCTCCCTCGCCAACACGTGCGCGGTGGCTCACAGCACGAGGTGAAACTTTTGCTTACAAGCGGTGGACGTGCAACAATTCATTTGGTGTCAGATTGCCAGAAGCACTATTGTAGAACCATCGACTTCCAAAAAGAGGCAAAGAGCCAAGCGCAAGGTCACCTACTAACCTTAGGCTAGGCGTAGTGGGAGTAACATAAGTAGGGGTACCTCCTTTTTTTATTCTAGAAACAACCACACACGAATATCAAGGTGCTGGTTACATAGAACATATTTCCTGGAGTCCGTGCTCAGCCCTTCTCTATCCCTCTTCTTAGCCAGCCAGCGGACGCACGGAGCCCATCGTCTGTTTGCTCACATGCGGTCCCACATGTCAGTGAAAATGCAAGAGGACCCATTGAACCTGCACATCTTTCACCTTGACGTGCTAGTGATGAAAAACAAATCCAATAAAGATCTTCGGTGGCCGCCTTTGGAGTTACTCAAGAGTAATAAGATTCTATTTACAGTTTAACCCAAGATGCACATCACGTGGCTTCAACTACAACACTATTTTCTTTCATGACACGACCTGGATGCTGGATGTCCCACGTGTCGGCAAAAGGAGGAAGAACCCGACCAAATCTTCGGTTGTGCTCTCGGATTAGACTAGTTGTGCTAACTTAAGAAAATATTGTGTACTCCCTCCGTTCCAAAATACTTGACTTACATTTGTCCAAAAATGGATGTACCTATATACTAAAACCTGTCTAGATACATATATATTTTGAAAAATAGAAGGCATGTATTGTGAAAGGGAGGGAGTAGAATGGATGCAAGTCTTGGTATTGGGAAGAAGAGTACATCCATATATTGACAGAGCGCAATTTACTCGATGTTCTAGCACTTTTAGCTAGCACAGAGGCTAGAGATGAGACTAGTGCACTTGTTGATACTCCTACTAGAATAGAGGCTAGACATGAGACTAGATGCGAGGAAGCAACGCCTACTTCTTTACACTTGAAGAAGAAAGAAGCACGCAAGATTGAGCCTCCGTAGATCAACAATGAATGCATCGAAAAGGCACTAAGGGCATCCACAGTGCTTAGAGGATAGCTTGCCTCTAAGCTGGACCGCACAGCGCTGCCTCCAAACAATCAAAACCATGTAGTGTATAACATTTTGCTTCAGCCTCTATTGTGGGCCCATGATTGACTAAACAAAGGCGATGCGAGAGATTTTTTGCTTAGAGACGTGAAGTGCAGTGTATGGAGGCGACCTCTAAGAAGAGAGAGAGTGCTTAGAGGCAGTGAAAAATGCACACTGTGGATGCTCTAATGCAATTTACATGAGTAGTAAAATGTATTCTTGTGGTTCTTGTTTTCTTTGGTCTTGCTTGTCTAGTCAAAATTATCGATGGAGTTCATGCAAAATGGAGGTTCGTTTGGGGTCATGCGTTGGAGTTGGCCTTACAAGTGGGACCGCAGTTGAGGAAACCGACTATCGGCAAACCCCCACCTCGCCCGCCGCGCGATGGCTGAAGTTAGAGAAATGACGAGGTTGAAGAGATTGCTCTAGCACGGACTGCAAGAAATAATATGGTGTCAGATGGATGTCGTGGTGGTGGCGTGTGCCATACTCCTGGACGTGAATGCTTGTTCTGGCCCATGCCACCCTACTACTCCTACTACTTACTATATACTACTCCTACTAGTATCGAGTACTTGAGGTGCTGGTTACGTACAGCGAACACATATTAACATATGGCTACAGTAAAAACACCCGCCCGATGCGTGAAGCATGTGAAGCTAGTACAAATAGTGTACTACTATTGTTGATTGGCCTCATCCGATAACCTGTTGCAATGCACGTACAATTATGTATTCAGAAAATATATTTTTTCCTCGTCGCACCACTCACTCAGAGAAGCGACTCTAAACCATTCATAAATTTAGTAAGTTTATCACAGGCATATCATTTTATTACATACAACAGTTCATCAACCCACATCGACAATGAGGATACATTATAAATACTAAAGTTTTCACCACACAACAAATAACAAGCAATGAAATGAACTTCAACTCAACCATTCCTCGGCGTTGGAAACGCTTGCTTTGAACCACAAGTGATTCTGTGGGACGGGCCATCCATTGTTGATCTGGAGATCAATGCAGGACTGATCATCTAGGCTGAAGCGGCCTACTATATCAGTACCAAGGTAGGGAACCACCAAAATGTCCAAGGTATAGACACAGTTGCTTCTCATAAATGGTAGTAACGTTGTGTCAACAACAGTTGGATCGCCTTTCACCATCATTGGATAATTTTGTCCATGGAAGAGCGAGTTTTCTCCAAGACTATCAATTCTATACCAGGGAGGAGTTGGCGCTAGCACACTCGTATCCATCCTTAATACCATTGAACGGGTGTTGGAATATGTCCGGAGAGTGCGACCATGGGAGACTACACCTGATTCCTTAGTAGTAACATCATTAGTGGGATGTATACACACAAGAAGAGGTGATCCATTGGAATTAGTTGCTAGGCACCACAAAGTATATGGGCGCTGCTCGTCCTCATGGTCGTGATCATCAGCATCGTCATCTCCCGCTTGGTTATAAAAATTTTCAAGTATGGGTGGTGGAATGTTCATAGGACCTTGGAAACACAAGAAGAAGGTTAATTAGTAAAGGGAAACTTGCTAACCCGCATGCATGTGGATGGAACAATTATAATTACAGTGGAAGACAAACGTACCAAAAGCATAAGGATTCCATGCAAAAACAGTGCCACGAGTGGTGGCAGCAAACACAAGGTGTAACGCCCCGGATTCGATGCGCCAGGTGTCTGCCAGTTATTCGCCATCATTGCCATGTCATTTGCTTGCGTGTTGCATTTTATCATGTCATCATGTGCATTGCATTGCATACGTGTTCGTCTCACGCATCCGAGCATTATCCCCGTTGTCCGATTTGTGATCCGGCACACCTATGTCCTCCGGCGTCCCCCTTTTGTCTCTTGTTGTGAGCGGGTGTTAAACTTTCTCGGAATGGCCTGAGGTTTGCCAAGCGGCCTTGGTATAGCACCGGTAGACTGGCTCTCTAGTTTCGTTCCATTTGGAGGTCGTTTGATACTCCAACGGTTAACCGGGGAACCATAAAAGCCCTTTTTGTCTTGCAGCCCAACACCCCTCCAAAGTGGCCCATAACCCATCTAAATCACTTCCATGCTCTCGGTCATTCGATCATGATCGCGTGGCCGAAAACCGCTGCTCATTTGGACACTACTAGCTCCATCTACCTATATATAGGCCCTTCCCCTCAATTTCGCAGATGAATCCCCTAACCTTAACTCCTTCCTCCCTCCGCGCCGCCGGACACGTCCGGCCCGAGCGGGACAAAGTCGCTGCAGCCGCCCGGCCAACCGCGCAGTGCCATGTGGCTCGCACCGCCGGCCGCCGCGGCCCGCAGCGGGCCCCCGAGGCCCGAGCCGCCCGCCGCCCGATCCTGCGGGATCCGCCGCCGCCATCTCCGCCT